>NC_061103.1:50086527-50184377 GCF_015104395.2 Macrobrachium nipponense
GAATATAAATGGACTCCGGATAAGAGGGCACTTTCTATTATCCTCAGTGAACAATTACCCAGTTTACCTATGTCAACCCGCAAAAAGGAGTGTTTATGTGCATATGCATCGTCATTTTGTTTACATATGACCAAAATCCGACAAGCCACCATTCCCTTTCTGGTCGGTCAAGAGCTCAAAGAAGTCCGCTCTTTGCTTATTGATTCAGCTAAGTGCATAATATTAAGTTTGCCGTAATCAACTCATTTCCCAGCACACACTTAGATTTATGATTGTTAGGCTAGCTCAGAAAATTTCATTTTTCGAGACAAAATTGTGAATACTCCACAGTAACTACTAACCTTTCATTTTGTAAAACTAATCCTGTGTTAGTCTGGAAACAGTTACTTTCGAGTTTCCTGAAACCATTTCCTCACTATCAACCCGCTTTAGTTTTCAATTACAGAAATACCTTGCCTTACTTCGTAAAATGGTTCCAGGCCTCACATCAAACTCAAAAATGACCAAGACCCTATAAACCGAAGTGCAATCCCATACTACTGAAAATACACTAATCTGTCTAATATTTGTACTTTTTAATAAATTTCTATATTTTAATTGATGAAACATAACGAAAACTGAACTATTAATCATTCTTGAAAGTGCAGTCACCGTCTCGTCCTCAAGTATTACCCTTTCATTGGTCTATGCAGAGCTCCATGGTGACCTGACTAATGTCAAAGAATTCTCTTGATGGCTCTTGTGGCTGGGTATTGTGTCAGAATGATAAACATTATATAACACATGGATAGAATATAAATGGACTCCGGATAAGAGGGCACTTTCTATTATCCTCAGTGAACAATTACCCAGTTTACCTATGTCAAACCCGCAAAAAGGAGTGTTTATGTGCATATGCATCGTCATTTTGTTTACATATGACCAAAATCCGACCAAGCCACCATTCCCTTTCTGGTCGGTCAAGAGCTCAAAGAAGTCCGCTCTTTGCTTATTGATTCAGCTAAGTGCATAATATTAAGTTTGCCGTAATCAACTCATTTCCCAGCACACATTAGATTTTTATGATTGTTAGGCTAGCTCAGAAAATTTCATTTTTCGCTTATTAATCTCATTACCGAGGTCATGGAAAGATAGATGTAAGTTGAAGGCGAAGTGTACAATTTTAAGTTCGTGGAAGTTTTTTTTAGTTTTTAAAGTTGAACAAATTGTGGATTAAAAGCTCTAAACAGTCGTTTTTCAACGTAAACATTGGCACTAATGATTTAGGATTATTAGCTCGGAGTTTCGTTCTTCAGTTACAGATTTCATTACTGAAGTTCATGAAAACAAGTTGAATGATAAGTCCCCAATTTCAAATTCCAGGTAACAATTTTTAGTTTAGACAGTGGAAAAATAATTTTCTTGTGCGTGAAAGCCATAAACTGGCTTTTTTCGCCAGTACACTACGGAGCTTCTTACATCTTGTGATCATCAACTGTTTGTAGAAGCAAAATTGTTTTTGAAGAATTTATTATTCTTAGAAATTATATCTAAAGAAATTATCTACAATTATCACTGATAACATAAATAAAGGCAGTCCGCGGGTTACGACGGAGTTCCGTTCTTGAGATGCGTTGTAACCCGGAATATCGTCTAAGCCGGAACATCATTCTACTAAAAAAAAACTTACTTTTAAGGCTTTGGGTGCATTCAAACCTATGTAAGCTGCACTCTTTTTGCATTTTCCATCAAAAAAGCCCTTCAAATATTGATTATTTTGCATTTTTGATGTCATATTTCTTCTGCCAGATCAGAGTTGTAGGTGTTGTAACCCTGGAAATAATTTCTGATGAATATAATTGAAAAGCGCCTTAACCTAGGAACCGTCGTAAGCCGAACCCGCCGTAACCCGGGACTGCCTGTAATCCTTTCAGATACGATGTCTCCAATATGTAGCCTACAATCTACTTTTATTCAGAGAGAACATGTTAGTTAAACTGTATAGATATTGTCTGTAGCCTACAACGTAGGATTACAGCATTGAAGGTGAACAAAAATATCCTGGATTACGTAGCAACCTAAATTAAATTAACCCTTAGTAGACGGATACACTCACAAGAGCAGCAATAACAGGTTTTGGGTGGACAACGGAGTGACTCATGTTGAGCAACAATATTACCTGCCACCAATTTGGGGAAATCAGGCAGGAAAGTGGTGCCATCACTTCTATAGCCCATAAATTCACTAATGGCAACTTTAAGACTGGCTGAAATCGACAGGGCGGCTCATGAGACTTAGTTGGGATCTCACTTCAAAGGAGGATGTAGTGCCTCTGTCTTATTTACTCATATGATGCCAGGTTGCTGTTGGTTTTAGTTCTTATCTTTTATGTAATATGTCAGTTAAAAATGTAATTTTGCAAAGAAAAATAAGAAAAACCTGTAGAAATCCAAAAAAGATATTGCACCTTCGTTCTCGGTAAATTTATGTAAATATTTTACAACACATATGCTCAGAATTTGTTACTAATTCTACTTTTTATGTTTTGTTGTGTGATCTATAATTATAATTTTACAAAATAAATGTATTTTAGAAAAATCATGTATAACTTCGTAAATTTTATGATTGTTTTGCAAAAGAGACTCCATAAGGGATTGTAAATAGTAATTTTCAACTTCTTGTGGTAGGTAGGAAAAATTTTGAATATTTTTTCTTACACAAGTGCATTTACATATCTTCCTCTTCCCATTGTTTTTTTTTTTTTTTTTAAATTAACCAACCTCAAAACTTTGCCGGCCTGGGGTTCTGCATATTGATTGCCATTTTGTCGAGATCTGAATGAATTTTTCCCATAAGAAATAACTGAAAATGGATTAGTCCTTTCTTGACCACCAGTTATTACCCTACCTTGCCTTTTTATACAAAACATTACCCATAAATACACATAAATTACAATTACATAACTTCAGTGTTAAATAACATTCAATTCAATGCATTTTATTAATTTTTCAATATATACTGTAGTAAAACAACTGCCGTAAGTACACCCAATTTGGCCATAATACAATGGTTGACTGAGCGCCACAGGCTAGGCTGGGTACGTAGTATGTACTGTAAGGGGTAGGCATAATTATTGTTGCTAAGAAAAACACTGAATATCAAGCCTAATTCTCAGCAAATTAATAAAACACTAAAAAATAAGCCAAATTATGTCGTGTTATCATAAACTTAGCTAGTGGCCATGAGCAGACTTAAACAGACGTAAACAAATCATACCCTCTACTGGATACTGTATCAAAATCACTTTAAAATATCTTTCAATAAGTGTTATATTAAATTTTCTCTCTCTCAAATTATTGTCGTAAAATGAGGGCACTTTTCATAGCCGCGTATGCTTTATATCGTGACATCAGACATCATTATCAGCGGAGTAATACCCATTGAAAGTAGATCCTCATAAATGTATGCCTTTAAAATTGGAAAGAAAGAATTCCGATATTAAGGATAAGGGCTGGGGGGCTGTCTATATCACAAAACCCTTTAATTTGATTATAAAATACGACCTATATTATCGCTTAGTAAACAACAAGGCTTGAAGTCAAGCACGACTGGGAACTACGATTTACGAGCATCGTAAATCAAGCATGAGGGGAAATTACGAATAATGACTAATGAGCAGACTGCAAAATGTTTTGGTAGGCAAAAGCATTGCCTGAAAAAAAAACATGTAGCACTTTACTTAAATATACTACGTTTATAAATAATGTAGCTGCAATTCTTAAACCCAGTTTTCTTTTGCAAATCAAGTTCCATTCAGCATCTTAAGACAGATCATCTCTCTCTCTCTCTCTCTCTCCCTGTGTGTGTGTGTGTGTGTGTGTGTGTGTGTGTGTGTGTGTGTGAGAGAAAAAGCGCAGGCAAAATTGATATTCAAACTAGCTAAATCACACTTACGCTTATACAATCAATTATTGTGCCACATTTAAACAAAACTTTATTAATTTACAAGAAAGTATATAAATTACATATCTACCAGCCAATTGTAATGGCAATGAGATATCAATTGCTCAATCAGCAAAGATTTTGAGAATGTAAACAATATTGAATGCAAATGGCTTAACGATGACAATGCTCATATGCTATAAAATATGTTAAACTTTTTTGAATTATAATTTTCTCCAGAAAAATATTTATGTTTGGGCTTAGACCTTTTCGGTTTTTAGAATTATGGATAGAGATCCTACTACGGTAACAAAGTAGAAACTCGCTCATCCTAACATCTAATTATGGTAATTGCTGTAATTAGTTTTGTTTACAGTATCAAAAGTTGTATCACTAGTGATTCACTTGAATAACCTGGCGTTTACCATTATTATTAGGTTACAAATGTTTTCTTTAGTGTTGATAGTTGTGACTGTAGGCAACTATTGATATTAACTATCAACACTTCAAGGGTTAGCCTATCATTGAAAATATCACAGGATTTCAAGTTGTCACAGAATGCCTCTTACTTTATATTTTCAACAAATCTTTAAGTTCAATTGTGATTCTTACTACTATTTTCCTCACCAAATGAGCATGGGAACAACACCTATTAGTGGCGACTGACTGAACCACTTTTGTTTACAAAAATCATATGATTCATTAGGTCGGTTTCCGGATTTTTGGTGAGCTCGGATGACACGTTTACTCAAAATTTTAAATTTTCCGTTGAAGATCCAATTATTTTGAGTTCTAATAGACTCGAGGTTCGGGTCTACTGTATTGTATTATTCTATATATTTCAAATTTATTTTTGTTATCTTAAACTTATGTTATTTTCTGTAATGCATTTTGTATTTCTATAGGCTTACATTTTTTGCTGATCAAACTAAAGATGTATGAAATTTCATTTTCCTTTTATTTTTCTAGAAAAAAAAAAAAAAAAAAAAAAAAAAAACAAAAAAAAAAAAAAAAAAAAAAAAAAAAAAAAATCCACAAGTTAAAATTTACACACATTGGAATGATGTAAGTGGAAGTATTTCTGATTTGATATAGCTAAATAATATGAGCCAGATACGATGAGTGCAATAAAAGCCTGAAGTGAGGAATACAATAATAAAAGCTTGAAGTGATGAATGCCATATCTACAAGTGTAGAAACTTGTGGTAAACAACCTAATGGTGCAAATCTTGGGGAGGTTAATAATGACAAATAATCTGATGAATGTATATAAGCCTTACTACTGATATTCATGAGCTCAATTCATGTCTCTATATTTGATAAGTACCTTAAAAAAAAAAAGCTGTAGTACAGAGGGGATACTTACTAAACTTAGGGTCAAGTCGTATGCATTCATCACAAATCCTTCAGCCCTAAGTTGAACTCAGCTAGTTTAGTGTAGCAAGCAGCACGATTGGAGTAAATCTTTGGGTCGTCAGGGTTTCTTCTTATGGCCTCTGAATAATGTTTGATAGCCGCTGGGTAATCGCCATTCTTGAATTTTTCATTTCCTAACTCCTTCTCCTGCTCTGCTTTCACAGGATCTATGTAGGCCTTGCGCTCTTCTTCTCTAATTATCTTTTCTAACTGTAAAGTCACATGTCACCTTAGATTATGTCTTCATAAGTTAATAACGGGCACTGAGGACAAAATATCCAAGTATAGGCAAAACCAACTACCAGAACCTGCAAAATTCTATTTGACTAAAACATACTTGAAAGTAGGATTAGAAAAACATTTATCAAAATCTAAAACTTTTGCATAGAGCTTTGTGACAATCTTCTCCAAGGCATACAGTAACTTGACCATATATTGTATTTTAATAAAACAATGGTTCCTAAAGTTTAAGGGGAATGACTGTTTCTACCTTATGATTGAAGGGATTTGCTTAAAATTATTACCACTCATTTTACAGCTAATAATGTAAATTCTTTCTTGAGAAATTTAGAAATTTGACCTCTTAGTTCATTTGTTTTGCAGTTGAAAAAATTGTTATAATCACTTCCAAATTTAATATGCAAAATTAAAAGTAACACAGAATAGCAATTTTCCCAACAACAAAATAAAGATATAGTAAAGTTATACTACACTCTAAAATTTAATTTTCATTAAATTTGGAGAACTGAGCATTAAGTTTTGAACAAAGTATTTTTGAAATACATTTTTTTTAGCATCTGATTGGCATGCCTTTCCTTTTTGCGTACAAAAGAAACAACATTGTCCATAAACCAATCTAAAAATGGTTTTTAGCAATATTAATTCAAGATATATTTATTTACATATAAACCAGTCCAAAAAATGAATAACTCATCAAACTTAATTCTATCCAGAATCATTTAGATTCTTTGTTTTTTACTATTTGTCATTCACTGTGCATTGCATTACAAGCGATGAACAAAATTGTCCATGAAACCCATCTAAGCTTTTCTTTTCTTTTCTTTTTTTAGCAATCAAGTTTCTAGATAAGTTTACTTACATATAAAACAGTGAATGAACTTACTTGATCCTATCCAGAATTATTCATAAACATATTTTTTTACAAATCTTTTTCACAATTTGTGGTTCACAATGTCATACAGTGATGAACAAAATTGTTAACTAAACCAATATAAAAAATGCTTAGCATTATGGGCTTTCATTCAGGAGTTTATTTAGACAGAAAACAGTTGAAAACTAATAATAACTAAAATTCAATATACCTTTAAGGGTGTGCTGACCGGTGAATTTCGAGGAATTGTCGTATTTTAGTTATTAACAATTTTCAACTGTTTTATATCTAATACACATATCCTGAAGCGATAATCCTAAAAAAAATGAGTGTCTCTATGTAATACCAATCTTGATGAAATATATGTTAGTATACCAAATCTTCTGGAATAACTTAAAACCAAATCCCTTTAATCAATAACAGTAATTCAAGCATTTCTGGAATGGTCTCCTTAGGTTTGCCTAGTTGATTACAAGAGTATTTTCTATAAACAAAACAACATGAGCATTATCATTAAATGAACTTGTGCAATAAACACCAGTTCCATCACCAGCATGACATGTTCCGACAAACTCACCTTACTTAGTAGTTCTTTTGTCTCCGGCGTCCTGTGTTCTGATAGACTCTTCTCATAAAATGTTTTCGCATTCTTAAAATCCTGAAAAGAAAATACAGGTTTGGTTAGCAAAACTATATACACTAGTACCTCAGACTTCAAACTTAATGCATTCGTTCCAGACGGCTGCTCACAGAATGATTTGTTTGAAATATGAAACAAATATCTCCCCATAAGAAATAAAGGGAAGCACGATAATTCGTTCCAACAAAAAAGTCAACCTTTTCACATTTTTTCTAATATTAATGTGTTCAAAAAGTTGAATCAAGAGTGTAAAGTAATGAAACAGTACGTTATACGAAAAATAAAATTTGTAATTTTATTTTTTGTGTACAATTTAGGAACTGTTTGGTGAAAAGTGATGCCCGTCCGCTGGGGGAACGGAGGAAGGTGAGATGGAAACCCCCCCCGCCCTTTGAGGAAACTGAATTAGTTGCAGTATGCAAAGGTTCATAACATTTTATTCACATTAGGCACAGGATAATCAAGGAATCGCTAGTGTGTCTGTGAGAGAGAGAGAGAGAGAGAGAAGAGAAAAACAGCGTGGTTTACACTTGGATCTTTAAGTGCACAAGAGAATAATTATGCCACAATACATCAACTTACAGTTGGCAACAGCAGACTTCTTAAAACAAACATGAGATTTTGCAAACAAACAATAATAAGTCAAGACTGCAAGAAAGGAGATAAAATACAACTTTTCACAAGGAAGCCGTTTGTTTAAACAAAACAATCGAAGGCATGCAGAAGCTGAAAGCGGCACCAGTTTGTTTATTACAGAGCCAAGTTACTTTCACAGAAGTAAAAAATCGTAAAAAGCAATTGTCACTATTTTACCGTAACAAAAATAATAGTGATCTGTGATCGAGGTGTAAGTGAATGAAATGGGAGAATAATCACCCCAGCTCAGCTGATAAGTCAGTGGGAAGCAGAGCCATTCTTCCCTCCCCTCTCCTCTCTCTCACTCTCTCTCTATCATCTCACTCAGTGCACCAAACACTGACTCAAGCAAGCTTTTTCTTAATTTCTTTTTATATTTGTACTATATTGCATTTGATTGTTTTCATGTTTTATCGTTATGTTGAATTTATTGTGAAATAACACTTATTTTTTATGCAAATTGGTACTGCTTTTAGATACATATTATAAATATTTTATTGTCTCTTCTCTCCTCAACAGTACCATGACACTCAATGACTTAAAATCATTCATTCATTATTCCTCAAAAATATAAATGCCCCCCCCTTAAGTTAGCTGTGTATAACCGCAATGACGAATGAGTTTGTTACTTGTGTATGCTAAATTTTATTGTGAAAAGCTTTGTTTTTTTATTTATTAATTTGCTAATATTGTTAAACTAGACCATCTCACTTGGCGCACAGAACACTGGCTCAATTAAGACTTTTTCTGTATTGCATTGGATTGTTTTCATATTTTATCATTATGTTAAATTTAATGGGAAATTCCCTTTTTATGTGAATTGTTATTGCTTTTACATACATACAGTACATTAATATTTAAGTCTCTCTTCTCCTCCTCTCCTCAATATATCAATGCTCCCTCGTTCAGTCTCAAGGCAGGTGGGCGTCACGTCTCCACAGTTACGTACAATTTTATACATCTTTTATGCTAAATGTTATATTGAAAGCTAAATTTTATATTAAATGCTTTATGTATTTATTTATTTTGTCAAACATGGTTATCATTAAACTATATATTGTAAATGAAATTTTTTTTTTTAAATATAGTTCAACTTGTTAAGCCCAGTGGACCATCGAATATAAGTATAAACTAGATAACCAGTCAGTTTGAAGTACAAGCATTTGTTCAACAAACGTTACAAAATTTTCTCGAAAATTTAGTTTGAAAAACGGAAAGTCCGCCATAAGAAACGTTTGAGAAACGAGGTGCCACTGTATAACAAGTTCCTGTTCAAAATTGATTAAAATAAAAAAAAAAAAAGAAAAATAAAAAAAACGGGGAAAAAAAATCTGATCAAAATATAAGTCTCATGAAAATTATTTCTTGAACACAGTGCATTAAGTATATGTATAGGTATATACTAATAAAAAGATATTAATAAAGTGTTTTCTAGACATACTTCAGCCCATGTGAAGTGGTACCTGCTTCATAAATCACATAAATCACCTCTCAGGTACTATACCAAAATTTCATGTCATAAAATTTAATTTATAAAGAGCTCAGTCAATTGCATTATGTATATATACTTACCAAGTTAATACTTAACTAACAAAGTTGCTTGCACGGCATCCTAAATTGAAAAATTCACAAACAAGTGACTGTTGCAAATAGGAGGCAGGCCCACCCACTGCAATGGGCGTTAGCAAGCAAAAGAAACCAACAGCATTCTAATTGTTTTATTGCCTCAATGTTCATCAAAATCAGAGGGGAGGATGGGCAGTCCCTGATTTAAGTAATGAATTGGTAAGTATAACCTATTATTAAAACCTAATTTTGTTATAAAAATATTTTTATATAAGTAACTTACCAAGGAATTACTGAACCTGGATCCCACATTGACAGCTGGATAGGATGAAACTGGACTAATCTAATTCAGGGCTTGTCACTTCCTTAACTGGTAAGTGTGTTACAGCAGGGAAATGCTGTCTCTGGTGGTGCTCATCTTAACCTGCAGTGTGCGCAACTGCAGGGAATCTGACTGCTGATTAGATGTTAATATAGACAATTTATGGCCCTGCCATAGGCACAGCATATCAACAAGACCTGAGAAATAACCTGTCACTTTACAGCATATCAATATTAAAAACCCACTAAACTGGTGGGTCCTCCAGGTACCATGTACCTCCCGGGCTCCCCAAAAACTAGACACCCTTACCAAAAGAAGAGATAACCAGAGAGTTCATGTCTATCCTATGGCTCCCTCACCCAATACCATGCCAGCCACTGCCAATGGACCAAGGGTACTGCAAGTTTTTAAATACTGTCTCGTCTCTTCAACAGTACGCGTTCAAACAGTACGCGTTCAACAGTACAACGCGAAGATAGACTTACACCTCCAATAAGTCGACTGAAGGATAGATGAAAGTGACAAGCTATGCTTGAAAGAGAGAGAGGTAGCTTATTGCACTGACCGCATCAGGTCAACTTCAAGTAACAGGAAAGAGTTCTGGATCCGGGAGCGTGCTTCAGATATCAGGTCACTAAAGTGGCCTGCTAGGATCTTTGTTCTTAGCAAGGAAGCCCCCCCAAGGTGAAAGAACAATCTGCATTGCTTTGAGAATCTGAGTCTCATCTATTGCATATAGCTCCACGAGTTGCGTTTACCCATGGCCATGGCACTAGGAACAGTTTTTCTGCATGAGGTTCTTGAGGGAAATGGAACTGAGCAGCTCGAAAGGAGGGCCAGTAAGCCACTTAAGGACTACATCCAAGTTCCAAGATAACACTGCAGACTTCTGCTGTTTGGATGTATCAAAAGATTTCAAGAAGTCATGAAGATCTTGATTAGTAGAAAGATCCAAATTTCAGTGCTTGAAAACTGAGGAAAGCATGGCCCAGTAACCTTTAATGGTGGACGAGGATAGGTTCTTAGAAGTCCTCAAGATGAGAAAAACATCCACAATCTAGGCTACAGAAGTTTCAGAAGAAAATCTGCAATCTGGGCTACAGATTTTTCAGATGACCAAGATGCGATGGTCTGAAGCACCATCTATGGTACACTGCCCACTTCATAAACTGGCGTCTGCACTTTGCAATAGCCTCTGCAGCTGCTCTTGAAAATCCTTTTGCTCTCATAAATTTCCTGATGACAGTCTGAAGCCTGTTAGAGTAAGAGTGGACAACCCTTTGTGGTATCTCATGAAGTGCAGTTGTCTAAGTAACCATGGTTTTGGGGAAGCAGCCGCAGGAAGCCTACCAGATGTAGGAGATCCGGGAACCATTCCTTCGTGGACCAGAACAGGGCGATGAGTGTCACCAAAATATTGTTGTGACCAAGCTGAAGGGAGGGAAGATACAGAGGTCCAGACCCAACCAGTCTAACAGCATGGTGTCTGTCGCCTAAGCCAGGGATACAGGGCTGGAGTACATAAAAGAGGAAGGCAGTTGTTCCTCGATGTTGCAAACAAATCTACGAAGGATCTGCCCCACAATCTCCACAGGTCAGTGCAAATCCTGTTGTCCAGGTCCAAACAGTGGGAAGAACGGGTCTCCGGCAGCTCAGCTCAGCACCACCAGGACATTCAATTTCCCTTGAATGAATTATGATGAGCGTCATTAGATTCCGATGGGGTGAACGGAAACCAGTTCTTTTGCCATCTGACAGATTGAAGAAGAGTATGCGCCCCTGTTTCTTGATATACAACAGGGCTGGTGTTGTTGTGCAGGACGAACGAAGAAATGAAGGAGGCCCAGATGAATGGCCTTCAATTCCTTGATACTGTGGAGATTTGTCTATTTTGGGGGCCCTGTCTCAGAAACCTCTTGTTTTCCTTGAAGGGCTCCCCAGCCTAGATCTGAGGCATCCGAGTAGAAGTCCACATTGGGGTTGGGAGGAAAAAACGGATCTCGCCCGTGTAAATCTTCTGTCTGGAAGCCGCCACTGGAGATCCGTCTTCACCATCCTGAGTGATAGGAAAGGCAATCAAGTCCAGTTGAGGTCTTCCCTGTCCCATTTCGCTTTGAGGAAGAATTGATTATGTGCAACCTGCCCAATGGGATGAAGGTTGCAATTGAAGGACAGTGTTCATAAAAGGCTCATCCTACTGAGGGGCCGAACACGACGAGAGAGAGAGAACTTGTTGACCATCTGAATGTAGTCTGCGACTCTCTCGGGACGGAAAAGCCTGAAAAGTCCTAGAGTTGAGAATCATCCCCAAATAAAGAATCTTGCTGAGCTGGAAAAACTGGGACTCTGGCGATTTAGGATTCCCAATTTTTGAGAGTATTGTTTGAAGGTCCTTTGTGCATGTTTCCTTCGAAGGGGAGTGAAGAAGCCACTTGTCTAGATAGAAAAAGGCTGATGTTGATACCCACTAGATGGAGCTATTTGGTGAGAGGAGACAGGACACGAGAGAATACTTGAGGGGCTGTGGAGAGGCCAAAACACGGGGACCAAAATTGAAAACTTTTCCTTGAAGGGGAATAAGAGATATTTCCTGGCATCTGATGGGGATATGAAAACATGCATCTTGGCATTTCCAGTGATGATCCAATTGCCCAAATTAATGGAGGCCATGACTGACTGGCTCGTCTTCATCTTGAACTGGTCTTTACTACAGGGCAACTGAGGGTGTTAATCTAATACCGGCTTCCAGCTCCAGGATGCTTTGGGAACTACGAATAGGTGAATGTAGAAGCCTTGGGAGTTTGTCTTTTACTTCGTCGAAGGCATTCTTCAGAAGGAGGGAGGATAATTTCTTCGAAAGAACCAGATACCTCTCCGAGCCGTAAGTTTGCCATCAATGTGATGGTAGAAGAGACAAAAGGTGGGTCTCCAAAACTGGGATGCAGTAGCCCTCCTTCATACCCTGACAATCCACAGTTCTGCTCCTCTGTGATTCCACTTCTCCCAGAATAAGAGAAGTCTGGCTCACCCTGGAGCATGAGGACTTCTGGCTCACTTCTTTATCTGGAGGCTTGGAGGAGGAGTTGCTTCTTGGAGGATTTTGACTGAAAAGCACAGGCTGGAGCGAGGCCTAGACTGAGACTAAGGTCTCTTCCCACTAAAGGGGTGCTGCTGAAGTGGACACAAACTTCTGGCAAGAGGGCACAATCAAAGAAGTCTTGGGGCGATGCAAATGACTGCATCAGTTGATCCTGGTAGATTTCTTCTGCAGATCCAAAGCAATTTGCTCTACCATCGCCTGAGGAAGAAGACGAGATGGGTCCAGAGGTGGGAAAAGCAATGTAGATTTCTGCAACAACTTAAACCTCCTCACGAAGTGAACGAACACCAAAGGTCCCTCTTCTTCAGCACTCCAAAAGCGAAGAGAGACCCAAGTTCAGAGAGGCACCTTTAATTGCTTTATCAGTGCAAGAAAGCATGCCCAAAAGGTCTGCAGTAACAGCATCATCTAATCCTTTTGCATGTTCAATCTTCTTGTGAGGGCTCCCACTGTCCAATCTAGGAAACTGAACACTTCCAAAACCTTGAAAAGATTCTTTACTAAGGGGTCCAGTTGCATAAGGCCGATAGGTTCTCTTGATTAAGTGAGAGGGAGGGTATGGAAATGTGACCACTTTCAAGGCTTTCTTAGAGAAGGTAGACAGCACCACCTTGGGAGGGCGAGATAAATCGAGCTGAGCCTTAGAGAGTTGTAAGCAGTAAGTTGCAGATTTTTGTTTTGTATCCTCATCTTCTGAAGAAACAGATGGTAAGTCAGGGGCAGTCTTGGTATCTCTTGAGGGAGGAGCTTTCCTGATATAATTAAGGATCTCCGTAAGTTGATCCTTGAATGGAGCGAGAGAGGGTCGTCCAATTCTGAAGCTCGAACATGTTACTGAGGAGGAGAAGAGCATCTGAAAGAAGATGGCGCAGTGTTTAAAAGTCTGCTGTAATCACAGGTGCATGAAAAAACAGGAGACAGCAGGAAGCACGGGAGACAGTGATGGGAGTGCAGCCATGACTGGACTCTCAGGTGTGGGAGCCTTGTGGACAAGACAGGTGCTCAGGCAACAGATGTTGAGCATGGCGCTTCTGGCACAGACGAATCCTTTAGGTGGTGCAGGCAACTGAACAGGTGTAAAACTGAGTGATCTAACCCATAGCTGCACGAAGGAAGTGCATCGTCGGAGGTGTCCTTATGCCGCTTGATTGGCACAGGAGCTTGGGAGTTGAGTCCAATACATGCCTTTTCAATGGGCCGGGAAGAGTCAAGGCAGCATCCACGAATGCCTGTGATTCGACTCCAAATCTGAACTAGAGGATAAGCAGCGCATATCCACTGATATGCCTTTCCAATGGCAAGTCAGTCAAATCCTGGGATTTAACAAAAGGAGGGATAAAGGGGGCAGCAATCTGTGGGCAAAACACCCCATCAGCTTTCCTTGGACCTCAGTATGTCTTCTAACTGGAGCAGGGGAGCGGGGACAGTGACCTTCGTCTAGGAGAGCTGATGGGATGGGAAACCACCTCCTCCACTACACTTTTATCACTATTCACTTTGTCACACACTCTCAAACTCATCCATGAGGGCTTGAAGGGTCACCCTTATCTCAGACGACTAAGTTACAACTAGGTTAAATTTCCTACCAAATCTGGAATTAATCCTAGATTTGAGACTGGCATGGCATCGGTTCAGTAGCATGGCGCTGAGCCCGGGAAGTAGGTGGGGGAATAGAAAGAAGAGTGAGGATGGGAGAAAGTTATTTTTAGAAGAGGGAAGTGCAAGACCTTGGGGTCTATCTTAGGCCTAGGTGAAGAATCTCTACTAACAGACGCCCTACTTACGGCACAAGCGGCTGCCTTTCTAATCCTATCTTTTCTCCAATTTATTCAGGTCCTTTGACTCCAAACAAGTAAGCTCTCTTGTACAAACTTACACCCTACACTTACTGCACATGGTTATGTGCATCATAGCAGCAAATCAAACCAAAGAGGTACCAGTTGAGAACTAAAGAGGATATTTCACAGACTCACAAACCGATGAACAATGAATGCATGAGCAAGACTGTGTTATCGACTGCACAGCATAAATTAGAATGATGCTGTTGGCTTCGGTTGCTCGCTAGCTCACGTTGCAGTGGACGGGGTCTGTCCCCCCCCTTTTGCAAAAGTCAACTGTTTGCAAATTTTTTAATTAGGATGAGATGCAAGCGTAATTGTTAGCTAAGTACTAATTACTGGTAAGTTTATATAAAACTAACATTTACATTCTTGGTACTAACAATATTACTATCTATGTGACCCATGAAGAAGTGCTATGGATGTGACAACATTTCACAAACTTCTGCTACTACTTATCTTCGTACACCTTCCATTGTTTTGGGTTGCATTACTTAATGCTGGCACTATAACAGGCCTCCATGTGTTTGCACAGTTCCTTCCAAACTCTTTCACCACGTAGTCTCATTATGCAACTCATCCTAACCCTTAACGCCGAAGCGGTAAAATAAAAATTGTCTCCCCCCGTGTGCCGGAGGTGTTTCAGAGTGAGCGCGGAAGCGGAAAAAATATTTTTTTCAAAAAATCACAGCGCACGTTAGTTTTCAAGATTAAGAGTTCATTTTTGGCTCCTTTTTTTTTGTCATTGGCTGAAATTTAGTATGCAAACCATCAGAAATGAAAAAAAAATATCATTATCATATATAAATAATGCCAATATATGATAGCGCAAAAACGAAATTTCATATATAATTGTATTCAAATCCCGCTGTGCGCAAAACGGTTTAAAGGTAACAAGTTACTTTTTTTTCATTGTAATGTACACTAAATTGCGATCATTTTGGTATATAACACATTTTAAAACGATAAAAGCAACACAGAGATTATCACAAAATAATGCATGAATTCGTAACTCGCGAACGTAAGAAAATATTTTTTTTCAAAAAATTCACCATAAATCTAAATATTGTCCTAGAGACTTCCAATTTCTTTCAAAATGAAGACAAATGATTGAATATTACTATACTGTAAGAGTATTAGCTTATAATTGCAGTTTTCGACCATATCTGACGAGTTAAAGTTGACCAAATGTCAAATTTTTTTATGTATTTCTTTTTATATGCAATTATTTAGGAAATTAGAAAAGCTACAACCTTCAAATATTTTTTGTTTTATTCTACATGAAATTGCGACATTTTCATATATAAAACTCTATGAAATGCCTAATATGAAACAGGGCAAATATTCCGAGATGGGACGTACGCATTTCGGAGATTTGTGGCAGGGAATCTCCGCGCCGAGGGAAGGAAGTTTTTTTTTTTTAAATTCACCATAAATCTAAATATTGTGCTAGAGACTTCAAATTTGTTTCAAGATGAAGATAAATGGCTGAATATTACTAGACTGTAAGAGTTTTTAGCTTACAATTTGCGTTTTTCGACCATTTCGGTAGAGTCAAAGTTGACACCGACAGGAGTGGTTTTTTTCTATTTATTCTGATTTATGTGCAAATATTTCAAATGAGAAAAGCTACAACTTCAATTATTTATTGTTGTATTCAACATGAATTGCGCACATTTTCATATATAAAACTTTATGTAACGGCTAATTTAAAAATGGTGCAAACATTACCACAATCGCACGTATGATTTTTTTCGGAAAGTTACCAACGCGGACGTAAAGAAAAAAATGTTATTTTTCATAAATTCACCATAAATCGAAATATTGTGCTAGAGACTTCCAATTTATTGCAAAATGAAGGTAAATGATTGAATATTTCCAGAATATAAGCGTTTTTAGCTTACAATGCGTTTTTCGACCATTTCGGTAGAGTCAAAGTTGACCGAAGGTTGAAATTTGGGCACTTATCGTTGTTTATATGAAATATCTCACAACTGATAAAAGCTACAATCAAGAGTATTTTTTTGTTGTATTCTACATAAAAATGCACACATTTTCATATATAATACTCCATGTAACGGCTAATTTAAATGGTACAAAATTATGTCAAAGTGACGAAATAATTTCCGAGATGTGTCACAGATACTTTTTAGTGCGGCAAGAAAGAAATTCGCGCTTGCGCGCCTGCGTAACGATTGTAAACAAAAACAACACCTTGATCCGTGAACTCACAGCATCCCCCAAGGCACGTGATTCAGAGTTTTCGGCTGGTAGGCCTAAAAGTATTTTTCCGCGAATGTTTAAAAAAACTTTTTGTATGTCGACGTAAAATACGTCCAGTCGGCACCCGAGACAAAAAATGTTGACGTAAAATACCTCCAGTCGGCGTTTAAGGGTTAATAAACATATCCTAAGTATCGGGTGGCCCGACTCTAGAGGCCTTCTCGTGTCACTGCGGTTTTACCAAATTGGCAGAGTCAGGGAATTTTTGTTGACCAAGAATACAACAGAGATAAAAAAAACTTTTATTCTAGGGCAGCTCAGCCATAAACTACTACGAGTACCTAAGGGGGTGGCGAGCCATTTTGTCAAATACATGCCTAATGGGAACCTATACCAATTCCTTATTCTTGTTTGTACCTATCAGCTTGGTTCCTTAAATTTGAGCATCTTGCAACTCAGAGGTACTGCAAGTAGTTACTAAGAAGGGCTATTTTCCTTCCTCCCCAGCCATTCCACAGCCGTGCTTTCATTCAAACATATAACTTTACTTTTCTCATACACTCTCAAGCAATTTGTCTCCCCTCCCCCCCCCCCAATTTTTATTTCACTATTACCCATCCAAATACAAAACTAAGAACAGGTGTACGTAATTTCTTAATGACCTTTACTTAAAAATGCGCACACAAACATACACACAAAAACACAAACAGTCTTAGTCCTTACCTTTTTGGCCCTATAACAATTACCAATTCTGGTGAGGACTCTTGCAATTAATTTGAAATCAGCTCTATTTTCACGACCAACATCAACAGCTTCTTGACAAATTTTTATACATTCGTCATAGTTCTTCATTTCAAATAACAGCTGAAATTGAAGTTGATTATTTTATTACACATCACTTTACAGTAAAAGAATAAAAGAAACTCCTGAGAGCATAACATCTGATAAAATATTTGTTTATTCTCAAATCTAAGAATCTTGTATAGCAAACATGGAATAGCAAACATAGAACAAGGTTGTACTTTGCATGGCCTTTAGAGCCACTGCCTGGCAGACATCAATAAGCATAAAGATCACACATTACAGTCCTTACACATATCGCATATGTTCACAGTACACAATTCACCTATACCTAGCATACCCATTTTACATCCAGAGTCCTACTAAGCAGGCAGTTTCACATGTTTCTTGCACCTGAGTAAAAAATGTGCCCAATTCCAAGGCTACTACAGGAGTGTCAAATTGGAATATTCCTTGGGTATGATGTGGCAAGACTTGTCCGGCAGGCCATCAAATTGTATGTATTGATTATATATCAGTTTAAAGTTTAGTCAGTATCATTTTATTTTTATTTTTCTGCATTGGTGAAATGTGGGTGGTATTTATTTATAAAATGTATAAAAAACCACACAACGTTCAATTTTATAAGATGTTTCACCACAAACCATAATTGATATTAAGTGAAACCACTTGTGTTTGTGACTTCAAGACTGCAAGATGATGGCGCAGGAGGGGGGAAAAATGTAAACAAAAGCAAGATGAACTGGCAAGTCGTGTAGTTATGTGCTTAGATGAGAGCGCTCTGTTAGGTTGCAGTTTGTGGGTTGTAAGTCAGGTTGCGTTGTTTTTATGCTATTAAGCTAGATTATACTGGAAGAGGAACGTGAACAGGTTCGGTAGATTGCATGATTGTAGCATATTGGAGAGGCTATGCTAGGAAAAATATTCAAGTGTGACCTGCTGTCCCCATTTATGCTGTTATGCAACAGTATCCATTTGCAAAAACAAATTACTATAATACACTACGATTTAAAATATTAATGTTTTTAATACATTTTTTATTTTTTACTTACTGTATCCAGTGATACTGCTTGCATATACAGCTAGTGGACAGTTGCAGTCCCCCAGTTATTGGAGATCTGGTTTTAATGGCACTTGTCTAGCCATGATGACTGAGCTTTTGGCACCAATCGCCAGTTAACAGTGGCAATAAAACAGGGATCGGCACTATTTTGCCGATTTTCAGTTATCGTCACTCCGTTGGGAACGGAACCCCATGACCACTAGTAAAATTTAGAGACAGTAGACATGGATATCAACTGTCACCAATGAGCCAAAGCTCTTGTGAAACCTTTTGATGCCTCTGACAGGCAGAGGCAGAGGATGCAAAACCGGACTCTAACTAAATAAGGCATCATGAAAAAACTCTCTTAATGACACTCCTATCTTCAACTTGAGAGAGGTTAAATGAAGAACTTACTCATCTGAAACAGAACTCTTCATACTTCCTCAATTAACTAGTTTTTGTGCATTCAAAGCAACATAAGGGAACTTGCCTTCAGAAAAGGAAGGCTATACCATTGCACAAGACATCAATAACCCTGGGTTCTATATAGTCAGTTGAATTGAATATAGAATTTTGGTCAAAGGCAAAGCACTGGGACCTATGAAGTCATTCAGTGCTGAAATGGAATTGACAGTACATAAAAGGTTTGAAAGGTGTAAAAAGAGAAAAAACTCAGTTGTACTATGAATCAAATGTTAGAAGAGGGTGGAGAGTAAGATAGAAGCACAAGAAATATGAAAGGTGGTACAGTAAAATGAACAAAAACAGTTGCACCTAAGGGCAAATGACGCTGCAAAGAACTGTAAGGAAGAACAACCCTATATGTGCCTTCATTTGGCTAATAACAATCCTCCTTGTCTGGGACAAGATATGAACCCTTCATCTAAAAGATTTCCTGGAAGCATAAGCTGGAAAAAAAGATGACTGCTGGCACCGAGATTGAATGTTGCAAGGCCTTGGGCAGTAGGGAGACTTGTGACTTGGAGAGGGAAGATGTGCCCCCGCTGCAAATAAATGACTGCCCTGGTGTACATGAAAGTAGGCATTTCACCAAACTCTTTGAAAAATGAAAGGAATCCAAAGGGTCCAGCTATGTGAAGCCAAGATGGTTAGCAGAAAATAGATGACTGGAGAGATCTTTAAATGTGGTATACCTCTTTAACTTTTATCAGAGCGGTATAGTGTAAGCCAAGTGTAGATGTAGGTCCTACTCAAAGGACTTTGGAAACAACCTCTTAATATTTGGCATTCACATGACAGAAAACTGGCATCACTGAGAACCTACAGGCCTGGAACAAGCACCCATGGCTCCTAAAATATTTACATTTATGCTGGTTTGGCAAGAACAAGCAGCAAAAATCCCAGACAGTCATATCCTATGCTCATCTCGTGCATGAACCTCGCATCTTAAGTAACTTCTCTGAAAATGGTGAAAATGGACTTCATCATAGGAAGATTACACCTAGTAAATGTCTGTCGCCCTACCACAAACCAGCTATTCAAGCTTTCTTAAGGGAATGTGAAAGATATTCAGAACTGAAAGGCAGAATGATTCTCAGTGATTTCCTCAATCAAAGTTCACCAATAAACTTTAGCCTGTAAGGAGCTGAACCTTAAAAAATAAAGGAAAGCCAGGTTGTAATCCATCAGCCAGCAATTCACGGCAGTCAAAGTTACAAAATGGATGACAGGGGTCACACTAAATCTCCAAAATAAAATGTTGGATCCTTTTCTGTAAACATGAGAACCTTTACAAGCAGTTATGGATGACACAAAACACAGGCAGTCCCCGGCTATCGGTAGTCTCTTAAGTGGTGATCCAGTTTATGGGGCTTAAAAATGATGATTTATGGCATCAAAACGGGCTGAGTTTTCAGTTATCGGCGCCATAAGGTGCTGATAATAGAGATATGGCACCATAAGGTGCTGGTAATAAGTTATGGCACCATAATATATCTAACAACAGCCCAGTAACCAAAACTCGGCGCCCCAGGCACCATAAATCACCAAGTTTTGGTTACTGGCAGTTTTCACTTATCAGCACCCAGCTGAGAACGGAAGCCCCGCCAATAACCGCCGGGGCCGCCTGTACTGGGACCTATCTCACTTAAAACGCACTATGGTCATAACTCATCGAGCACAGCCAACTGGTACAAGGAAAAATTGTGACCTAAGTTTACAAAAATTCACTAAAATTAAGCTTGCTCACATGGTTACACACAACTGTAAGGTAACATTACTGCAGACAAGAGAACAACTACCTAAGGGGATGCAGCTTTTAGTATGCACTATGTGCAGTATACTGCTGTAAAGTATTAAATAATGAAACCATAACTTATGGACTTTCTTGCCCTTAAAGCAAACTGGGACAACTTACCAGATTTGTTACTGATGAAAGTCATATCATAGGATCCAACTTGATTGCTTCATCATAGTGATTCAACGCAGTAGGAAAAATCTTTGGACTTGTAAGCAGCATTTCCTTTTTCCTTACACTGAAGAGCCTGAAAAATCATGAAATAAAGCAGCTTGTTATTTATTACTGTCAATACTTTACAACTACCGTAATGAACTGCTATTAAAATGTCAGTCTTCTAACACAGAAAAACCATATTTGTGGTGGTCTGAGAATTAACCCTCACAAGATGGGCTGAATATACTATTTCAAGCACACCCTCAGACTAGGCAAACTTCAAGGTTGGCCAATTTAAGGGGGGAGGGGGGGAAAAAAAAAAAAAAAAAACATAAATGGAAAGAGGAAGATACGCAAATGCACATGGTGTAAGAAAAATAAATTAACAATTTTTATGTACGTTCCTTGAGAAATTGAAAGTAAATATTTACAACCTTGTGCGAGGGCCTCTTTTCCCAGACATTTGTAAAAAATTTGCTAATTTTACCAAGTTATACTTTTTATTATAATTTATCTTATTTGATTTTGTAAAAATATATAAAATACCAAATTTGTAACTAATTTGTATTTTTCATAACTAACAACCTTCGGTCCTTAACATTAGGATTTACTAGCGCCAGCTGGAAACCGGTAGAATTAAAATTACACTTGTGAGATCCAGGGACTATGGCATCTATACCAGGTCACGGGGCATGTATACCCAGAATGCCCACGGCTACCTGTGACCCATCAGTTATTTTCCTACCGCCTTTAAGATAAGACGTGTTACTGTCTATCTCATTAAAGCCGGTTTTTTCAGTTTGCCCGTTCTTTATCCATTTCATTTTTTATTTTTCATTCCTTTTTCTTTCTCCAAGTGTTTGATCAGTGTGTGGTAAGAGTGTATACGTGGTATGATGGGAATTTTGCCTCAACATCGGGATCGTCTACCGCTTCGAAGAGGAGACAAAGGAAATGCCCAGGAGTCAGTGGCTTCCCTTGTTCTAGGTTCCTAACTTCGGTGTCGACGGATCCTCATCCAACGTGTAGGTTTGTAGTAGGTGCAGGGAAAACGAAATGTACGGTTACTAATCCGTGTTCTGTTTGTCGCGGTTGGTCGGTGGAACAGTGGAAGAAGTTCTATGGGAAAAGCCAATACAAAAGAAAGGGGGGTGACGCCATCTTTGGATGACCAAACCTTACCGGCTTCTTTTGTATCGGTAATAAACCAGGCTGCTCCATATGTTTCTCCACCTGCTTTTGAATTGTCTCATACCCCTTCGGTTTCTCCTAGCGGTTCTGTATCGGAAACGTCAGGAGGGGCCTTGGGTAATTTTATGAATAATTTGCACTCTCCTTTGTTCCCAGCAAGTAGAGGTGGGGGAGATCCGCCATCTTTGTTCCAGGCTCCTGCTACTCAAGCGCATAGGTTAGATGGTACGTGGTCAGCGCTAGGCCTACCAGGCGTACCAACCTTGGATGGTCTGCTTGCGCATTATATGACGTCACGGTTCCAGCAGGGTCCGGCAGCGCTGAATGTTCTCATCCCCCGGGCTTGCAATTTATGGGAATTAATGACCGCTGCTTCACCATCCCACTCAGTATTTACAGCGATGCAGAACGTGGGAGGTAATTTGGCAGCAAACGTGCAGTTACCAGCAGAAACCTCTCAGTCTCTCCCTACGAGAGGGATAACGTCACAACATACGTCACACTCTGATATGGCAGGCGTGATGACGTCACAGACCGATTCTCGACCTTTTTCGCTGCACCCAGACGCTAATACGCCTTCTGATCCGTCAATGCAAACTGTAATGCAGAAATTACAGGATAGAGGAGAGAATGAATAAGAGAGACAAAAAGAAAAAGTGTGATTCGCCTTCTTCGTCTTCTTCCTCTAGTTCGGCGTCATCGCTAAGTCCAATAACGTCACGGCGAGCGCCAGTCAAGCGTTGGAGGAGGATTCGGGAGTTCCTAGCGGATCCTCGGGCCAAGAGGAGAAGAATCAATTCTTCCTCTTCTTCGGACCAAGACTGTCATTTCCAAGTCAGCAAGAAGGTCGGAAAATCAGTGGCTTAATTATTAAGCACAAGGTTGGCAGACGAAGCCGTTCGCAAGAGTCCGAACAAGCGAGAGAGGTGACGGCCGGCGAGCTAGCGGCCGAGGCGGAGTTGCCAGTTCGGATCGCAAAAACTGCGATACCTCTGGTAAAACATATACTTACAAAACAATTACATAGCTGAAAGTTTCCTTAACTGGCAGTCAAAAAATCAAATTTTCCTGCCGCACTTTTGGTCATATGCTGCTGAGCATATGACCAACAATTGGCTGAGTTTGGTTGTACACGGGAAGCAAGTTCACGTAATATTAGCAAATACGTACAGTGTCCCCCCGTATTCGTGAGGGATGCGTACCAGACCGCCCCCCTTTAAAAGTTAGAACAAGCGAATAGTTGGAACCCCTATAAAAATGCTAAAACAGCCTATTTTGTTAGTTAAAACTCAAGAAAAACCCACTAAAAAATTTTTATACTTGGTTTATTAATAGTTTTGTCACAAAAATTGCATTTTATGATAAGATAAAAAAAAAAAAATAAAAATTAAAAAAAAAAAAAAGGAATTTGTGGACATTTCTCATAGAAATACCGTTGAATGTGCAAATTTTCTGTGAATAATGGCGGGGAAACGTTCCCGAGAGAAATCCGTGAATGTGTGAGTCTGCGAACATGGGGTCCACTGTATAATAAAAGCCCAGAAAAGCACCCAAAAAAACCCACTGGTAAAGGTGACTAAACACAAAAAGATGCAATAATGACTCTCCCTACAAAAGCAAGTGTAACTAGCTCGTGTTTGAAATTGTTGACAAAAGTTCAGAACTAGCTAGACTTTATTTTATATATTTTAGTATATTAGAGGGGAGGGGACCTGGTGCCAGCTAAGCTTTTCAAGACACCTTTGAGTGTGACAGTAGGACAAATTTTGATTGGGTTTTTCTCAAAAAATTAGTTTTTGTACATTCAAATCTCCATAAATAAGTGATTTATAAATAGTTTTGACTACTCCAAATAGCATTATATTCAGTAATTATTTGGGAATAATTTTGCATGTTAATTTTTCATTTTTAATTGTATTTCCTATAATACTTTATGTAATTTTGTGGGGGTTTTTGGTGGTGCTATTTATTATTCTATTTTTTTCATAGTAAACAAAACCTAACTTGACAATTCTATTCATGCAATTTTTCTCTTTGTGATATAATCTTTGATTTGGTTTTTGAATATCTCAAATTGATTGATAAATAATGGTAGAGAGGGTTTTCAAAATTTGGAGAAAAAATAAAAAACCAACTCACAAAAATACATTTTTGCTCCCATAAATATTTTGTGTACACATTAATTAAAACAATATAAATCAGCACCGTAACTTTCATTAAGATAGCTTATGATAACCCAGGCCCCCTGGCTGATACCCTTTATAAATTAATGCCTCTGGTCGGTGTTCTCATCACCTGTAGGAGACGTGGCAGTAATGGCCAGGTTTGTCCGTACTTCTTGTGGGATTTTTGTAACCCTGGCAATTCTCCGATGATTAACATAAGACATACAAATTTGTCCTTGCCCTGGGCAAAGACCAGACAACAAACCAAAATACCATCACCTACACTAAATGTAACCACACAACCCAACCCAAAAAAACTAGAGGGTACTTTGGGTACATCGTACCGCCAGGCTTCCCAAAGATTGACAACCCTCGAAATACACAAGGCAAAGAAGCAGAAGGAAAGAAGTCCCCTAATGCTTCCTCTCCCAACACCATGCCACCTACAGATAATGGCCCCACATTACTACAGTTTTTTTCAAAAGTTGATTCTGTGTCTTTCAGATAGTGTGAAGCAAACACTAACTTTGATTTCCAGAATGTGGCTTGAAGGATGGAAGACAGACTTATTGTGTTGAAAAGCAAAGGTCACTACTACTCAAATTTTGTGTGCTTTCACCTTAAGGACAGGGAGGACCTCTCAAACTTGTGAGTGGACTTTAGAAAAACTGAAAGAGCATTCTTGGAGAGTGGATGGTAGGGTCTCTCCAAACACCAAAGACGATTCGATGTTCTTCTTATCTTCTCAGTCCTATGAAAATAATACCCATAGCTCTTAATAGACAAAACAGTCTCTCCTCCTCCTCTGGTCCCAATATGTCCAAGAGGTTTTCAATTATAAAAGAACGAGACCAAGGCTTCAATGTGTCTTCGTTCTTTAAAAGAAAGTATCTACATGAGGGGACACTGCATTGTTTTTAAGTGAAACTCACCTCCTTGCAGGTGTCTTGAATCTCCCTCACCATATTAGCTGTTGTCAATGCCACTAAAAATAGTGTCTTCTTCATAAGTTTTTAAAAAAGCAAACAGCATTGCAAGACAATGTCAAGGTTCCAATTGACATCCCCAAACTTTTCCACTTTCGATGTTTCAAAGGAATTGATCAGGTCACTGATAATCCTGATTGTCGAAAGGTTAAGTCCTCTATGCTTAAAGACCAAGGAAGGAAAGCATAGATCTACAGCCCTTTATGAGAGAGTAGCCAGTTTCTTCGTATCTCTTAAATAATACAAAAATTCCACTTTTTGTGCAATAGAGGACGAAGCATAAGATATGACTCTGTCTGCACCTGCCAGCTTCAGAAAATACTCCACTTTGACTGGTATAACTTGCAAGAAGCAGCTTTTACATCTTGCAATAGCTTCTGCCACTCTGCAGAAAATCCCTTCTCCTCTGACAGGATTCCTGACAGTCTGAGCCTATCAGGCCAAGAGTGGATAACCCTTGATACTACCTCTTAAAGTGGGATTGTTTGAGTAGATATAGACTTTGTGGAAGAAGAAGTCTGGGAAGTTCACAGGCAGAGTGAGAAGATCTGGGAACCAATCTTTCCTGGGCCAGAATGGTGCCACAAGAGTCATTAACAACATCCTGATGCGACAAACTTTTTGATGACCTCTCTTGTGAGTCTGAAGGGAGGAAAGGCATAAACATAGAGTCCTGTCCAATCCAGGAGCACCACATCTGTTCTCCAAGCTTGCAGACCTGGAACAGGTGAGATCTATGGATGGTTTGCCCCTGTAACCTCCAAAGATCTTGGCAAAACTCTCGCATTCAGAGCCTATTCCGTAAGGAGAACTGGTTGAAGCGACTCAGTTTGTCTACTAAGACATTCATCTTATCTTGAATTAAGCACGGAAAAAACTTGCCTTTGTCACGGTTCGCCCAAAGTAGAAGATCCTTGGCCACCTTGAGAGAAAAACGAATGAGGTCACCAATCTATTTGTGGACATATGACAGAGCCATGGTGTTGTCCACATAAATCACAAGTTTCTCCCTGCGACTAACAGTGCGAAGGCCTGAAGTCCTGGGAAGATCACCTCCAATTCCTTCACGTTTATGTGGAGGGCCTTCTGTTAGTCTGTCCAGATCCCTGATACTCTCTTCCCTCCTATAAGTGCTCCCCAGTAATTGTCTGATGTATCAGAGAAAAACTCTAGGTCAGGGTTCAGAGTTACAAGAGAAATCCCTTCTTGAAGCTTCTCCAGCGACAGCCACCACCATAGCCATAGATCTAGTTTTATTTCCTCTGTAATTGAAAAAACAAACGAGTCTGGTTGATCCTTCCGATTCAAGCTTGCCTTCAGGAAGTACTGGAGAGGTCTAATGTGGAGATGGCCTAATGTTATGAACGACTCCACCGATGCTGAAGTCCCTAGTAAATTCATCCACTCCAGGGCTAAGCAAGATGGATGAACTAAGAACTCTTGGACTGAACTAGTCATGAATCATCATCAAATAGGGAATCCTCAATTTTTCCTTTGAAGATGAACCTCAAAATTTCATGGACAACTGGTGACTAGGGACATGGGAGTAGGTATTTTCCATGTTGAGGGTCATCATCCAGTCATCTGGCTGGAAAGCTGATATAACAGAATGACTTGTTTTCCATGTGAAATTTCGTCTTCAAAATACAAAGGTTCAAAGCATTGATGTCTAGAATGGGCCTCCGCTCCCCAAAGACTTGGGGACGTCAAAAAGTCTGTTGTAAACCTTTCAAGTTTAAAGTTCTTTACCTCCTCTATTGCTTGCTTCCTGATCAGAGCCTCCACTTCTTTGCTTATAGCCAGGATCTCCTGATCCCTCAAAGTATGCTGTCAATGCAATTGGAACACTGGACAACAGGGTTCTTCTTGGAAGAGGCTTGAGTAACCTTCCCGAAGCACTTGTACTACACACGGTTCTGCTCCTCTCTGGCCCCACTCTTCCTAGGTCTCACTCCTACTGGTGTGTGAAGGACTTCTGGATTACTTAGATGTCAACTTGAAGGATGCCTTCTTGGTTGACTTTAGCTGGGGCACAAAAGTTGGACTAGGTCATGTCTGCAGCTTCATCTTGCCTCCCTGAAAGGGGTGCTTCAGTAATGGAGACGACTTAGCTCCTGTAGGTGGTCTCTCTCTTCAGGCACCTTGTAAACTGATTCAGGAGATCTTTCGTTGACTTCTTTTTTGAGATCCAAAAACACCTGTTATAGTCTCCTGGAAAAAGGTGTGACTTCCAGGGGTGGGAAGAGCAAAGTACATTTCTGGGTCATTACTCCCCTGGAGGAAAAGGAGCACCACAATTCCCTCTTCTTGATGCCCCCTTGTGAAAAGGGAAGCTAATTCTCCTGAGCCATCTCTCACTGCCGGACAAGGCACCCAACCAGTCCGACGCGAATTCTTCACATGAAGACTGGGGATTCCTCTAATGACTTTCATGCCTCATAAACAAATTCTTAACAAGATAGTCAAAAGTCCAGTGTCAAAAACATCACTTTCGCCACAGCAAAAGCTGATTTTCTATTAGCGTCTGCCAGACCAGAGGCATCTCATCGGGAGGAAGAGGCAGAAACTCCCAGGGAAAAAACCTTTACACTTGTTGTAAAAGCAGTACTTCTTAGTGAGAAGTTTTGATAGTGGATAGGCAAAAGATGCCTTCCCTAACTCTGGTTTGGTAGCCCACCACTTGTTCACCTCCAACACCTTTTTTGCGGACTGTGATAGCACAAACTTCGGCAATCCACTCTCAACTATCTTCCTGTCCATTACAAAACTCTTAAGTGGAGAGGAGGGGGGAGCTGATTCGAAGAAATCCAAATAATTCAGTAGAAAATACTTCAGAAGGTTTGAATATCCTGCTCTGGTTCCTCTTGTTCTAACGACACAGGCGACAGAACAATATCTTCCCCCAGGGAGCAGTAGCTTTCTTGAGAAAACCCATTAATTCTTGAAGCTGCTGCCTAAATGATCCTAATGATCTTATCATCTTTTGGCGCAGAGGGTATAGATGTTAAAAGCTGTAGAAGTTCAAATGACTCACAATTCAGTCAGATTGACTGAATGGTAGGTTTGCACAGGAGGAGGTGAACAAGAAGAGACCCCTGTCAATGAGCACCTGGGAGAGTCAACAGCGCTGGAGCGAGTCTGATGATCCGAGCACCTTGGAGCCAGAATCTGTCTGTCATCAGCATGACCTTGATTTCTCTCCTGATGCCTGATCTGATCCTTAAACAAAAGGGTCAGGCACAAAACTGCAGGATGGATGTGGACTCCTTACTGGCTCCTTATGCTTCTAATTGGAGGAGTCAAACAATCTCCAAAAGAAGCATGCCTCTTGAGAGGATGAGAAACCACTAGACATCTATGATGTTGCTTCTTGTCCAGCGACGACACTTCCGACTCCCACGAAAACTCCACTTCACTCACATCAATGCCTTTCCAATGGTACTTAGTCGAAACCCTCGAGTCAACAGGTTCAACGGAGTCGATGACTGCCCGCCGTGGGCAAAACCCAATTATCTCCCTTCGACCTCTAGTATGTCTTCTTCCGGGTGCAGGGGAGCAGGACTGGCCTTTGTCTGGGAGTACTGGGGATGGACAGCCACCTCCTCAGGAACAACACTGGCACTAGGCACTTCATTTGCATTGGCACTGGCACTATTCAATTTCTTGACAAAAGTTTCCCACATCTGATCATCCCAACCCAGACATTCACTGCAAGTTAATTCTTTATTGCACTCTTGCTCCCTATAACTAGAGTCCAACATAATTAACACTGAGCTAATTTAGCTAACTGAAAGCTAAATGAAAGCTAATAAATCAACCACCAAAAGAATACTTCACCAAAAATATATACCACAAAAGCGATGAAATAGACTGCTGCAGGAACCAACGATGTTAACCAGTAGCCGAAAACAAATTGTTGGTTGTGTGCTCAGCAGCGCCAGGTATTCCTGAAAGATGGCGGGTACTGTTCACCTACACTAATGATGGCATCACCGCTGCCAAAATTTGAAGTTTCAACTGCCTGGTAAGGAAGCTTTCACCTATGTAGTTGTTTTTGGTAAATCACTTATGTGAAAAATTATAATTACAGCTCGCACAATATAACAACAGATAAGAACTAAAATCAGTAACAAATTCCGAGTACACTGATTGTAAAACAGTTATAATATATACTGAGCTGAGGAGATGCAGTACCTTTTAGAGGTATATGTATGTTTTTCCTTATATTCCTTTGCTTTTTTTTTTTTTACTTATTACCCCTGAAATACTACCATAATAGATAAGAACTAAAACCAACAGCAACCCTGGGTTTATTTATGAGCAAATACATAAAAAAGATGACCTGGGATAGGATGGGCAGTACATTCACCCATCCAATTTCAAAAATACACTGTCCTCTACTGAGTTACTAGAGCTGCCAAAAGGCATTTAACGGCCCATGGAAGTGATATGAACAACTTTCCCCCAAATTCATCCCTCCAACCCTACCGTGCCTAACATTAACACTCATTTGAGTTAGTCCAGCATTCTCAAAACCTGTTAATAGTTCCTCATATGATCACATCTGTCCAGTATGGGTTAATTCTGAAAATGTTGAGATCATGTAGACTCCTAGGGTCAATATGTATAACAAAACACTTTTACCTTGAGTTGTTCTGGTGTTTTGTCAACTTCCATTTTTTCCTCTTTCTTAGGCGGAGGAGGAGATGCTTTTTTAGGTGGCGGAGATTGATCAGAATCTTCGTCGTCGTCGTCGTCATCCATTGGCGCTGCTCCTACGTCCATGCCTAACAACACGCTCAAAGTTGTAAGGATTCTCTTGTCATTAAGACGAGTCCTGCAAGCAACAGAGATTGCTGAGTGACGAGAGGTTTTTTCTCTTTGAGAATACTTAACTACCAAAACTACAGAAAACATTTCATGTTGGTTTGAAAATACTTTTGCCAAAAATATAAGGTTACAGATACTACAAAGTACCTAGAGCTTGAGCTTTAACATCTTTTTATTTAAAAAAAAAAAAAAATTATTCCTCTGAAAACCAACAGTACTCCCAAACACCAAAATTAAAGCATTCAATTCACAAATACAGAATAGTGAAAATATCCATAATTTCAAGGGTATGCCATACACAAACAACTGGACTACCACAAATATTTGTAACAACTTGGTTCACAAGCCAAAACAAATCAGTTTAAAAAGCATTCATGACGAATAAAGACGAGCTTCTGAATCACAATAAGATGAAGTGAATTTGTAGATAGCAATATCCATCTCTTAATTTTGCTTATGGAACCTACAATGATTCAGCAGGTAGGAATGTGAACCGAGTTTTCTTCTGTCCTTGTTCACTTTCTAATTAAATTTCGAGGTATAGGTTTCAATCTGAACCCTTTCTCAAGAGTTTTTAATTTCCTATCTCCATAATTCAACAGCTATTAGTGGTCACACTGACTGCTAAAATGCCACTAAACTTTATCCTGACAATTCCTTAGACACTGCTGTTAAGACTGGTTGCTCCACTCATATTCATCCTCCTTATTCATTTTATCTAACACTATTCAGACTAAGGGAGTCTACAATACAACAGTGTCTGGCTGACAAACAGTTTTGCCAAATTCCCCATACAGTCAACTGGTCCTAATCTTGCTTATTCTTTATCCACTAATATTCAGTCTACATGATCCTTTCCCACTTACCTTTCTCTTGTTAACCCCACATCTACTAAATATATTTACAGGTGACACCCCCACCCCCCCCATATGTGGCTCTGGATTAGCACCTTTGCCTATTTGCAGATTTTCCTGTGGAACGTATAGCTAAATCCCACTTTTGTGGACTCACGATTTGGGGATTTTTCTACAAAATACCAAATTTGTAACTAATTTGTATTTTTCATAACTAACAAACCTGAGGTCTTAACATTAGGATTTACTAGCGCCAAGCTGGAAACTGGTAGAATTAAGATTACACTTGTGAGATCCAGGACTAATGGCATCTATACCAGGTCACGGGGCATGTATACCCAGAATGCCTGTGATCCACCAGTTATATTTCTAACCCAGTTTAGACTGCTAGAGGGGTGGTTCGAGGTGGGCCTTTAACTGTTAGACCTCAGGTTTGTTAGTTATGAAAAATACAATTTAGTTACAAATTTGGTATTTGTTCATACACGAAACAAACCTTCGGTCTTAACATTAGGATAGACTTACTATTGGAGGGAGGTAAGCCTCTACAACTGACTGGGAGTTTTGCCACCTTATCCATTTCCGAATATATAGGGAAATTCTAAGAGAATGGACAATGAACCCAGGACCAAAGATATAAGCGGATCTATTGGTTTTCTCCCACTGGGTGTAGATATCATTCTACTGGTTTACTCTTTTCCCTTGCAACTGGATCCACCTTCACCCCTCTTTCCCTATTATCCAGAGGGTGTGTTGCTACTGAAAAGTATCATCACCTAAGATAGCTTCACAGTATGGCTGACCACCTCACTCCTGCATCTAGTCCGTTCCAGCACATGACGGTACTCTCCTTCATATTGCCCGTAGTTAAAAGGAGTAGGAAGAAAGTAGTAAAGAAAAAAGACCAGTCATCCCATTCATTCTACTTTCATACCTTCATCTTAGACTGACGCAAACTGACCCGCCAGGGGCACTGGATGAACTATATCACATGTTGGGCCGCCACCACTGGATCCAAGGAAAAGGTGTCCAAGGATCTATGGGCAACATCTTTCAAATAAAATGAGGTGAAAGTTGTTTGGCGTTTCCACACACCACCTTTCAGAATTTTATCCACAGACATGTTCTTCTTAAATGCCAGGGAAGCACTCACGCCCCTGATGTCATGAGCTCTAGCTCCCACCTGGCTATCTGACCCTCTGTCTTCTGCCGTATAAGCATCTCTGATCGTCTCCCTTAGCCAAAACGATATTGTATTCTCGGACACTTCCTTCTTGTTCCGTCCTGTACTTACGAACAACCTCCGGCACACCGGCCTGAGGTGCCTTGTTCTCTTTAAGTACTCCCTTAGTGCCCTGACGGGGCACAGGAGCATCTCAGCTTTGTCGTTGTCTACAAAGTCTGCCAAGAAAGGTATGGTAAAGGAGTCGAATCTGCCGTCTACTATTGTTGGATTTTGGGTCTTGGCCACGAATTCTGGGACAAACTCAAATACCATTGATCTCCAACCTCTCGAGTGCTTTATGAGATATGAGAGGCCATGTAGCTCCCCCACCCTTTGGTTGAAGCCAGGCCAATAAGAAGACTGTCTTCACGGGTCAGGCTCCTATCCGTGGACTGCCTTAGTGGTTCGTAGGGGAGTTTTGTCAGACTACTCAGTACCTTGGTCAGATCCCAATCTGGGGCTTTTAGTCTCCTTTGGTGGGCAATGCTGTTCAAAGCTCCTCATCAGCATGGCCACTCCCATGAAGACGATATGTCCACTCCTTTCATTCGTAAGACTGAGGCTAGAGTCGCCCTGTACCCCTTCACTGCAGATACAGACATATGTTTTTCTGTTCTGAGATATATCAGAAAGTCTGCTAACTGCTGAATAGTGGTACCGAGTGGAGACACGTTCCCTCTACGACACCAATCACAGTATGTGACCACTTTCCTTGGTATACTGTCGCAGATGATTTTCTGATATTACCTGCCATCTGAGTTGTGCTTTCTGCGAAAAACCCTCGCTCTCGGAGGAGATACTTGACAGTCTCCACCCGTGAAGCGATAGGGACTTCACCGACTGGTGGTACCTCTCCACGTGAGGCTGACACAGAAGGTTGCTCCATGGAGGTAACTCTCTTGGCACATCTACTAGGAGTTCCAGTAGGTCTGGAAACACTCTGCTATCGGCCATAACGGGGCTACCAGGGTCATCTTGAGGGTCTGAGACCGCATTACCCATGTTCAGAACCTGACGGATTAGACAAAATGGAGGAAATGCGTACACGTCCAGATTGTCCCAGGGGTGTTTGTAGCGCATCTTCTGCTACTGCCTACTGCCGGTCTGGGACTACTGAAACAATACACTTCCAACTTTTCGTTGTACCTGTTGCGAATAGGTCTATGATCGGTCCTTCCCACAACATGAGCATCCTGTCCACTACCTGTTGGTGTAGGGACCACTCCGTTCCCAGAATCTGATCCCTGCGGCTCAACTTGTCGGCCACTATGTTTCTTTTTTCCCGGAATATACCTGGCCTTGATGTCTACCAGGTTCTCTATAGCTCACTGGTGAAGTTGAACTGTCATCACATGTAACTGCGAGAAACTAGGCCTCCTTGCTTGTTTATATAAGCTACTAATGTGGTGTTGTCTGACATCAATACCACTGAGTGTCCCTTTACTCTCTCCCTGAATTCTGTAGAGCCAGAAAAGCTGCTTTCAACTCCAGCACGTTTATATGGAGTTCTCTGTCCTTGCAACTCCATTTTGCTGACACCATCAACTCCTCATATGGGCCTCCCCAGCCTTCTTAGTGACGCATCCGAGAACAGCAAGAGGTCTGGGGAGGATTGTTGAAGGGGGACACCCACTGTCAGATTGTCGTCGTTCACCCACCACAGCAAGTCTTTCCTCACTTCTTCTGCCGACAAGGGAATTTGCTCGTACGGTGATCTACTGTTGGTGACCAAAAACTCCTTCATCCTCCATTGTAGGGACGAAGGTGTAGCCGTTCCTTGTGGTACTAGCTTCTCCAGGGAGGTTAGGATTCCCAGCACCACCTGCCACTGTCTTGCTGGCTGTGTCTGCTTTCCAGAAAGGCATTCACCACTTGTTTGCATTTCTCTACTCTTTGGTCTGTCGGGAATACTTAGGCTTGTGTTGTGTCTATCACCATTCCCAGATCCATTCCAACGTTGACTTGGATCCAATTGCGACTTCTCCTGATTCACCACAAAATACCTAGGCTGTGACAAAGCTGCAGGAGGGCCCCCCTGTCCCTGAGTAATTTCTCCCTGGACTTTGTTATCACCAGCCCAATCGTCCAGATATCTTATTAGCCTGATTCCCCTGAGCATGCGCCCACGCCGACACGAGGGTGAACACTCTTGTAAAACCTGAGGAGACGTTGTCAATCCGAAGCACAGGACCTTGAATTCGAAAGCTTTCCCTGCAAGACTGAAGCGGAGAAATTTCCTTGAAGACTGAGGACTGGTATCTGAAAGTATGCGTCCTTTAGATCGACTGTCAGCATAAAGTCTCCGATTCTGACTGCTTGTAGAACCGTTTTCGGAGTTTCCATCTTGAAACTGGTTTTCCTTATAAACAGATTCAGCGTTGACAGTCTATTATGTCCTCCACTCCCCGTTGGCTTTGGGTACCAGGAAAATCCTGCTGTAGAAGCCTTTTGTCGGACTGCATACTTGTTGCCACAGCTCCTTTTTCCATCATCTTCTTCACTTCGTCCTGCAGAATAGTGGCCTTCTGAGATTTGTGGGCATAAGTGACGTGGGGTAATGGTTTATCTGTCAGGGGCGGGGTTACCTCGAACGGGATCAAATACCCGATCCTGAGAACATCCACCACCCACTGCTCTGCCCCTAGTTTCTGCCACACCTTCCAGTGATTTGCCAGGCAACCCCCCACTGGTGTGGCCGAGTGATGGGAGGCGCCCATCCTATCTTCTTGAGCCCTCTCCCTCTTCCCCTATTGCCCCTTCCTCTGTTGTTTCTATTGTGAAAGGGCCGATGAGTTATCCTCTTTGGGGAAGAGGGTCTTGCTGACTCTATTAGGATGCTATGTCTCACTGTCTTCTTTCGAGACATCTGCTGTTGTCTTCCCTCCAAAGGATTTGACTGTTAGACGTTTTCCTAACTGCCTGTTGCACCAACCTATCGTTAGTGTCCATCCTTCTTCTATCTATCGCCTCTTCCAGTATGACCTCTGGCAACAGCAGTTGCGATTCCAAGATATCCCCATTCCTCATTGCTAACAGGGAATCCAAATCCACATTGCGTCTTAGTCTAGCCAACGCTGCATCTCTCCTCATTAGCAGGATATTTGCCCAAACATTGGCACTACGTTTGTCAGGTACGCAATCGCCTTGGAACAACCTGACTGTAGTAATCTAATGAACAATGGTTCATCCACTACTTTCCTTGTTGCTTCCGAGGATGCAATCTTCGCCACTGCTGTTGACCAAAGGTCTAACCAAGAAGCAGCCTGAAAGACAGAAGAAGCTGTTGCTTCTAACGTAGCAGCCTCTTGGTACGTCATCGCAGGGCACTCCATTTTAACCTGATCCAAGGTTAATCCAGGCCTTAACCTTACAACATTAAGGTTCATTTGTCTAGACAGCAAAGGGTCCTTCAGTGTCGTATAATTTAATTTCCCTTTGCTTTATCATTGGAGGGGGAATAAATTTAAATGATCTATTAGATCTTAAGGAATTATCCCTCCCTGCAATCTTTGCGTTTACGTGTTGCAAGACCGATTCCACATGACTCGAACCAAGGCAATTCATACGACACCTTGGTATCCCTCTTTAGTCCAAATGCCATCTCAATTCCAGGAGGAAGCATACTGGCCGGTGTTTCTGTCTTCTCCGAAAACGTTATTGAATTGACGAATCAAATCAATCACCTCTGCATACGAGGGCCAGAAACTCTTGGTTTTCTCCTTCCTCCGGCTCTATGTTTACCATTCTCCGTCACAAGGGATGTTGTCTCGCCTCTATCTTCTGACAGACGGCCCGGAATTCCCACGGCCGCCTGCCCCTACGGCCGCGGTCTCTTTGATCTTTGCTGGCCGCTGTTGGCTCGATCCCGGATAGTCAGGCAAGGGAACGAGAACGTCTCACTCTTTCTCTGCTCACGGATCTAGAGAGAGAATCTCGTCTAGATCTCCAAGATGAAGGCTCCTTAAGACAGAGATTAAGTTCGTCTCTATTAGTATTGGCATCGTTTTCGAGCGTCGGCGAGCCCGGCCGCCGACCTTCTATCCAGACGGACCATGCCTTCCACGAACGTATCCGCCGAGGTTGCCAACTCTCTATATTTTTCGTACTTTTAATAGGAGCGTTATCGTCCTTCGTACGTATTTTGAACGGCCTACGGGCGAAAACTGGGACCTGCATTCCATCCTCTGCTGCACCTTTCGCCGCCAACGTCGATTTTACCACAGGTATCGCAGTTTTTTTTCGCGATCCGAACTGGCAACTCCACCTCGGCACCGCTAGAGCCGCCGGCCGTCACCTCTCTCGCTTGTTCGGATTCTTGCGAACGGCTTCGTCTGCCAACCTTGTGCTTAATAGCCACTGACTTTCCGACCTTCTTGCTGACTTGGAAATGACAGTCTTGGTCCAAGAATGAGGAAGAATTTATTCTTCTCTTCTTATCCCGAGAATCCGCCAGGAACTCCTGAATCCTCCTCCAACGCTTGACTGGCGCTCGCCGTGACGTTATTGGACTTAGCGATGACGCCGAACTAGAGGAAGAAGACGAAGAAGGCGAATCACACTTTTTCTTTTTGTCTCTCTTATTCATTCTCTTCTCTATATCCTGTAATTTCTGCATTACAGTTTGCATTGACGGGTCAGAAGGCGTATAGCGTCTGGGTGCAGGCGAGAAGGCCGATCGTCATGAACGGTCCTTGTGACGTCATCCCTCTCGTAGGGAGAGACTGAGAGGTTTCTGCTGGCAACCGCACGTTTGCTGCCAAACTACCTCCCACGTTCTGCATCGCTGTAAATACTGAGTGGGATGGTGAAGCCGCGGCATTAATTCCCATAAATTGCAAGCCCGGGGGATGAGGAACATTCAGCGCTGCCGGACCCTGCTGGAAACCGTGACGTCATATAATGCGCAAGCAGACCATCCAAGGTTGGTACGCCTGGTAGGCCTAGCGCTGACCACGTACCATCTAACCTATGCGCTTGAGTAGCAGGAGCCTGGAACAAAAAAAGATGGCGGATCTCCCCTCCTCTACTTGCTGGGAACAAAGGAGAGTGCAAATTATTCATAAAATTACCCAAGGCCCCTCCTGACGTTTTCCCGATACAGAACCGCTAGGAGATAAACGAAGGTAGTATGAGACAAATCAAAAGCATGTGGGGAGAAACATATGGAGCAGCCTGGTTTATTGCCGATACAAAAGAAGCCGGTAAGGTTTTCGTCATCCAAAGATGCTCACCCCCCCTTCCTTTGTATTGGCTTTTCCCATAGAACTTCTTCCACTGTTCCACCGACCAACCGCGACAAACAGAACACGGATTAGTAACCGTACATACGTTTTCCCTGCACCTACTACACGTTGGATGAGGATCCGTCGACACCGAAGTTAGGAACCTAGAACATGGACGACACTGACTCCTGGGCATTTCCTTTGTCTCCTCTTCGAAACGGTAGACGATCTGATGTTGAGGCAAAATTCTCTATCATACCACGTATACACTCTTACCACACACTGATCACACTTGGAGAAAGAAAGAAAAGGAATGAGAAATAAAAAATGAAATGGATAAAGAACGGGCAAACTGAAAAACCGGCTTTAAATGAGATAGACAGTAACACGTCTTATCTTAAAGGCGGTAGGAAAATAACTGGTTGGATCACAGGTAGCCGTAGGCATTCCTCGGTATACATGCCCCCTGTGACCTGGTATAGATGCCATTAGTCCCTGGATCTCACAAGTGTAATTTAATTCTACCGGTTTCCAGCTTGGCGCTAGTAAATCCTAATGTTAAGACCGAAGGTTTGTTTCGTGTATGAACAATCATATATACCAATTACCCGTGGAAAATTGCCTATTCAGTATTTTTCACTGGGAAATATTCACAAAATTTTTTACTAAATGCACTTTTTGTGATAAAACTAAAATAACTCGGGTATAAGCATTTTTATTTTTTTTATAAATATATAAACTATCAAATAGGCAGTTCCATGCATTTTTAGTGATTTCAAGTATATGTGGATTTTAGCTATTTGTGTGGAGGACAAGGTCTCCTGTATCATCATTATTTGCAGAAAATTTGCCTATTTGCAGAACTTCTCATAGAGAAATATTCACTATTTAATATATTTTCTTATTTTCATAACTGCATTTTCATGACAAAACTATTAAAATAGGCAGGTACACATTTTTAGAAGGGGGTTTTAGGTGTTTGAACTATCAAAAATAGGCAGTTTAAAATGTTTCAGAGGGGTGTCGAGCATTTGCAGATTAGCTATCACAGGGGTCTGGTGGTCCCCAATCCCCTCGAATATCGGAGGTCAGCTGTAGTATTTACTTTCCTTACTGTGCACAGTCCATAACACACAAGGATATTGTTCAAATTCCACATTAGTTACAAACAAACTTTTACATCCTTATTCTAATTCTAAGTTCTACATAACAGAGAATATAAAAAATCTATTGTGCAAAAAAAAAAAAAAAAAAAGCATATTTTACTTCTTCCAACAGTCTATCAGGCTATTCTATCCAATTGTTCAATTTAAAGCCTCCTGTTATTCAAATACTAAAAGGAATCTTTATTTAGACAAAGCCTTAATGCTTCATCAACGAAAGTTAAAATAGTACACTGAATAAAAATACTGTTATGGTATTAATTAAGCAATAAAATGAGAACTGACACCTTTGTCACTTGTAATCTGTTCACCATTAAGACTTCCAATGTTGCCATTAAAAGCCCAATAAAAGAAAAGAATCTTGGTCAATTGGGCTCAACCAGTGTAACCAGCCCTATTTTCGTTTACCTTATCTATGATTTATGCAAAATATATGCACACTCCTCAGTAATCAGTGTGCCTCAGAGTAGTTGCTGCCCAAGACGAAAAACACACCAAATTCCGTTCTGGATATCTCTATCCTCAATGGAATATTACAGGACAATAAAACAACCAAGCTCAGCTGAAGTCTGCCTAAACTTCACAGTGTGGCCTGATAGATCCCACCAGACAACCATGACACTACTGTCCTGTGAGCTAGCAATGGGGGTCTTTGGGGGAAGCCCTTAGGTGTCTATCACTTGGTCACTGATCCTGATTTGAGTGGACTGTGGGTTTAGGCACAGATCATACCAGTGTGGTTGGCCTCTAAAATATTGTGCAACTGCGCAGTGACCTGTCCTTTGCTTTTGCCATCCATGAATGACCTCTGAACCTTGAAACTATCAATTTATGAAATATAATCCATTAACTTATGATTGCAGTTGGTTCTGTGTAGCAATAAGACCTACTGGTTTATTAATATAATACTGCTAGGCCCCAACAAGAAGCATCTATAAAAAAATAATTGAAAATACAAACTACTTGTATATTACATACAATAAAAAACCAAAATAAAACAGTTACTGAAATACAGTCCAGAATACAGCAATTACTGGTGCTAACAAAAGAGAACGATACTAAAAAGCTCACAATAAGTAATAAATACATTCATGTGTTTGTATCTACCTAGCCTTACAACAAAAACGTTTTGTAAAGTAGGAGGTCAGTTTTTGTATCAAAACTTGACATATGTGCTTGTATTATCAAGATGATTGCATGATATAAGTGAATAAAAATAATGTTAAACTACAGAAGACACACTAGCATCTAAATAAAGTTCTGTTTCTTGCGTAACCCTTCAAATTACTATTCTATTGCAATATAAAAAGTGTTGACTTTGCTACTTACCCTAGGTCCTGAGGGTTGGTCTGTAGTTGGCTAATCATCTTGAGGTATTCGTCTTTCATGAACTCTCGTCGTGGGTCCTGAGTAAGCTTCACCATTATATTCGGATCACTAAACGGGTTCATTTTATCTCCTCCCATCTGGCAAAAATACAAGGAATACTATAATACCGCTTATTAAGGCTTTACAATGAACTCACTTAGCATTAACCTCTAAATGACATCTTATTGCATTTGCTCTTACTGGTACATACAACATTCTGAAGACAGAAAGATGGGCAACTGCCTAAACCTTCCTAGTACCAAATAGTATACTGCTTTAATTCATACTACAATCGTCACCTGGGATTCGTGGGGATAGGGACAACAAAAACCCCAACCCCTTGTTAACCTGAAATCTGTGAATACTTGACACCCTCTAAAAATGCCTACACCCACCATATTGTTCCTCCCTATTTTAATAGTTTTATAATGAAAAATGTTATTTAGTCATGAAAATACAGCCACAGGCAGTCCCCGGGTTACGACGGGGGTTCCGTTCTTGAGACGCGTCGTAAGCCGGAACATCGTAAAAAATCCTAAGAAAACCTTACTTTTAATGCTTTGGGTCCATTGAAAACTATGTAAACTTCATTCTTATGGCATTTTTCATCAAAAAAATCCTTCAAATATTGATGGATGAACTATATCACTTGTTGGGCCGCCACCACTGGACCCAAGGAAAAGGTGTCCAAGGATCTATGGGCAACATCTTTCAATAAAATGAGGTGAAAGTTGTTTGGCGCTTCCACACACACCTTTTCAAGAATTTTCCATCCACAGACATGTTCTTCTTAAATGCCAGGAAGCACTCACGCCCCTGATGTCATGAGCTCTAGCTCCCACCCCCTGGCTATCTGACCCTCTGTCTTCTGCAGTATAAGCATCTCTGATCGTCTCCCTTAGCCAAACAAAATGATATTGTATTCTTGGACACTTCCTTCTTGTTCCGTCCTGTACTTACGAACAACCTCCGGCACACCGGCCTGAGGTGCCTTGTTCTCTTCAAGTACTCCCTTAGTGCCCTGACGGGGCACAGGAGCATCTCAGCTTTGTCGTTGTCTACAAAGTCTGCCAAGGAAGGTATGGTAAAGGAGTCGAATCTGCCGTCTACTATTGTTGGATTTTGGGTCTTTGCCACGAATTCTGGGACAAACTCACACACCATTGATCTCCAACCTCTCGAGTGCTTTATGAGATATGAGGAGGCCATGTAGCTCCCCCACCCTTTTGGTTGAAGCCAGGGCCAATAAGAAGACTGTCTTCAGGGTCAGGCTCCTATCCGTGGACTGCCTTAGTGGTTCGTAGGGGGGTTTTGTCAGACTACTCAGTACCTGGGTCAGATCCCAATCTGGGGCTTTTAGCTCCTTTGGTGGGCATGACTGTTCAAGATCCTCATCAGCATGGCCAACTCCCATGAAGAGACGATATGTCCACTCCTTTCATTCGTAAGACTGAGGCTAGAGCTGCCCTGTACCCCTTCACTGCAGATACAGACATATTTTCTGTTCTGAGATATATCAGAAAGTCTGCTAACTGCTGAATAGTGGTACCGAGTGGAGACACGTTCCCTCTACGACACCAACACAGTATGCTGACTCCATTTCCTTGGGTATACTGTCGCAGATGATTTTCTGATATTACCTGCCATCTGAGTTGCTGCTTTCTGCGAAAACCCTCGCTCTCGGAGGAGATACTTGACAGTCTCCACCCGTGAAGCGATAGGACTTCACCGACTGGTGGGGTACCTCTCCACGTGAGGCTGACACAGAGGTTGCTCCATGGAGGTAACTCTCTTGGCACATCTACTAGGAGTTCCAGTAGGTCTGGAAACCACTCTGCTTTCGGCCATAACGGGGCTACAGGGTCATCTTGAGGTTCTGAGACCGCATTACCCTGTTCAGAACCTGGACGGATTAGACAAAATGGAGGAAATGCGTACACGTCCAGATTGTCCCAGGGGTGTTGGTTAGCGCATCTTCTGCTGACTAATGCCTCTGCGTCCGGGACTACTGACCAATACACTTCAACTTTTTGTTGTACCTGGTTGCGAATAGGTCTATGATCGGTCCTTCCCACAACATGAGCATCCTGTCCACTACCTGTTGGTGTAGGGACCACTCCGTTCCCAGAATCTGATGCCTGCGGCTCAACTTGTCGGCCACTATGTTTCTTTTTCCCGGAATATACCTGGCCTTGATGTCTACCAGGTTTCTCTATAGCTCACTGGTGAAGTTGAACTGTCATCACATGTAACTGCCGAGAAACTAGGCCTCCTTGCTTGTTTATATAAGCTACTACTGTGGTGTTGTCTGACATCAATACCACGAGTGTCCCTTTACTCTCTCCCTGAATTCTTGTAGAGCCAGAAAAGCTGCTTTCAACTCCAGCACGTTTATATGGAGTTCTCTGTCCTTGCAACTCCATTTTGCTGACACCATCAACTCCTCCATATGGGCTCCCAGCCTTCTAGTGACGCATCCGAGAACAGCAAGAGGTCTGGGGGGAGGATTGTTGAAGGGGGACACCCACTGTCAGATTGTCGACGTCCACCCACCACAGCAAGTCTCTCACTTCTGCCGACAAGGGAATTTGCTCGTACGGGTGATCTACTGTTGGTGACCAAAACTCCTTCATCCTCCATTGTAGGGACCGAAGGTGTAGCCTTCCTTGTGGTACTAGCTTCTCCAGGGAGGTTAGGATTCCCAGCACCACCTGCCACTGTCTTGCTGGCTGTGTCTGCTTTCCCAGAAAGGCATTCACCACTTGTTTGCATTTCTCTACTCTTTGGTCTGTCGGGAATACTTTGGCTGTGTTGTGTCTATCACCATTCCCAGATATTCCAAACGTTGACTTGGATCCAACTGCGACTTCTCCTGATTCACCACAATACCTAGGCTGTGACAAAGCTGCAGGAGGGCCCCCCTGTCCCTGAGTAAGTCTCCCTGGACTTTGCTATCACCAGCCCAATCGTCCAGATATCTTATTAGCCTGATCCCCTGAGCATGCGCCCACGCCGACACGAGGGTGAAACACTCTTGTAAAAACCTGAGGAGACGTTGTCAATCCGAAGCACAGGACCTTGAATTCGAAAGCTTTCCCTGCAAGACTGAAGCGGAGAAATTTCCTTGAAGACTGATGGACTGGTATCTAAAAGTATGAGTCCTTTAGATCGACTGTCAGCATAAAGTCTCTGATTCTGACTGCTTGTAGAACCGTTTTCGGAGTTTCCATCTTGAAACTGGTTTTCCTTATAAACAGATTTCAGCGTTGACAGGTCTATTACTGTCCTCCACTCGCCCGTTGGCTTTGGGTACCAGGAAAATCCTGCTGTAGAAGCCTTTTGTCGGACTGCATACTTGTTGCACAGCTCCCTTTTTCCATCATCTTCTTCACTTCGCCTGCAGAATAGTGGCCTTCTGAGATTTGTGGGCATAAGTGACGTGGGGTAATGGTTGATCTGTCAGGGGCGGGGTACCTCGAACGGAATCAAAAACAAAAACCCGATCCTGAGAACATCCACCACCCACTGCTCTGCCCCTAGTTCCTGCCACACCATTCCAGTGATTTGCCAGGCAACCCCCCACTGGTGTGGCCGAGTGATGGAAGGCGCCCATCCTATCTTCTTGAGCCTCTCCCTCTTCCCCTATTGCCCCTTCCTCTGTTGTTTCTATTATGAAAGGACCGATGAGTTTATCCTCTTTGGGGAAGAGGTCTTTTGTGACTCTATTAGGGATGCTATATCTCACTGTCTTCTTTCGAGCATCTGCTGTTGTCTTCCCTCCAAAGGAGTAGTTTGACTGTTAGACGTTTTCCTAACTGCCTGTTGCACCAACCTATCGTTAGTGTCCATCCTTCTTCTATCTATCGCCTCTTCCAGTATGACCTCTGGCAAACAGTAGTTGCAATTCCAAGATATCCCCATTCCTCATTGCTAACAGGTAATCCAAATCCACATTGCGCTTAGTCTAGCCATGCTGCATCTCTCCTCATTAGAGGATATTTGCCCAAACATTGGCACTTATGTTTGTCAAGTACGCAATCGCCTTGGAACCTGACTGTAGTAATCTAATGAACAATGGGTTCATCCACTACTTTCCTTGTTGCTTCCGAGGATGCAATTTTCGCCACTGCTGTTGACCAAAGGTCTAACCAGGAAGCAGCCTGAAAGACCAGAAGAAGCTGTTGCTTCTAAACGTAGCAGCTCTTGGTACGTCATCGAAGGGCACTCCATTTTAACCTGTTCCAAGGTTAATCCAGGCCTTAACCTTACAACATTAGGGTTCATTTGTCTAGACAGCAAAGGGACCTTCAGTGTCGTATAATATTTCCTTTGCTTTATCATTGGAGGGGGAATAAATTTAAATGATCTATTAGATCTTAAGGAATTATCCCTCCCTGCAATCTTTGCGTTTACGTGTTGCAAGACCAATTCCGCATGACTTGAACAAGGCAATTCATACGACACCTTGGTATCCCTCTGTAGTCCAAATGCCATCTCAATTCCCAGGAGGAAGCATACTGGCCGGTGTTTTTTGTCTTCTCCGAAAGGCCATTGAATTGACGAATCAATCATAACCTCTGCATACGAGGCCAGAAAACTCTTTGGTTTTCTCCTTCCTCCGTCTCTAGTGTACCACTCTCCGTCACGAGGGATGTTGTCTCGCCTCTATCTTCTGACAGACGGCCCGGAATTCCACGGCCGCCTGTTCCCCTTCGGCCGCGGTCTCTTGATCTTTGCTGGACCGCTGTTGGCTCGATCCCGGATAGTCAGCAGGGGAACGAGAACGTCTCACTCTCTGCTCACGGATCTAGAGCGAGAATCTCGTCTAGATCTCCAAGATGAAGGCTCCCCTTAAGACAGAGATAAGTTCGTCTCTATTAGCATTGGCATCGTTTTCGAGCGTCGGCGAGCCCGGCCTCGACCTTCTATCCAGACGGACACTGCCTTCCACGAACGTATCCGCCGAGGTTGCCAACTCTCTATTTTTCGTACTTTTAATAGGAGCCTTATCGTCCTTCGTACGTACTTTGAACGGCCTTACGGGCGAAACTGGGACCTGCATTCCATCCTCTGCTGCCACCTTTCGCCGCCAACGTCGATTTTACCACAGGTATCGCAGTTTTGGCGATCCGAACTGGCAACTCCGCCTCGGCCGCTAGCTCGCCGGCCGTCACCTCTCTCGCTTGTTCGGATTCTTGCGAACGGCTTCGTCTGCCAACCTTGTGCTTAATAGCCATGATTTTCCGACCTTCTTGCTGACTTGGAAATGACAGTCTTGGTCCGAAGAAGAGGAAGAATTGATTCTTCTCCTCTTGGCCCGAGGATCCGCCAGGAACTCCCGAATCCTCCTCCAACGCTTGACTGGCGCTCGCCGTGACGTTATCGGACTTAGCGATGACGCCGAACTAGAGGAAGAAGACGAAGAAGGCGAATCACACTTTTTCTTTTTGTCTCTCTTATTCATTCTCTTCTCTATATCCTGTAATTTCTGCATTACAGTTTGCATGACAGGGTCAGAAGGCGTATTAGCGTCTGGGTGCAGCGAAAAAGGCCGAGAATCGGTCTGTGACGTCATCACGCCTGCCATATCGGAGTGTTACGTATGTTTGTGACGTCATCCCTCTCGTAGGGAGAGACTGAGAGGTTTCTGCTGGCAACCGCACGTTTGCTGCCAAACTACCTCCCACGTTCTGCATCGCTGTAAATACTGAGTGGGATGGTGAAGCCGCGGCATTAATTCCCATAAATTGCAAGCCCAGGGGATGAGGAACATTCAGCGCTGCCGGACCCTGCTGGAACCGTGACGTCATATAATGCGCAAGCAGACCATCCAAGGTTGGTACGCCTGGTAGGCCTAGCACTGACCACGTACCATCTAACCTATGCGCTTGAGTAGCAGGAGCCTGGAACAAAGATGGCGGATCTCCCCCTCTACTTGCTGGGAACAAAGGAGAGTGCAAATATTCATAAAATTACCCAAGGCCCCTCCTGACGTTCCGATACAGAACCGCTAGGAGAAACCGAAGGGGTATGAGACAATTCAAAAGCAGGTGGTTGGAGAAACATATGGAGCAGCCTGGTTATTACTGATACAAACGAAGCCGGTAATGGTTTCGTCATCCAAAGATGGCGTCACCACCCCCTTCCTTTTGTATTGGCTTTTCCCATAGAACTTCTTCCACTGTTCCACCGACCAACCGCGACAAACAGGAACACGGATTAGTAACCGTACATACGTTTTCCCTGCACCTACTACACGTTGGATGAGGATCCGTCGACACCGAAGTTAGGAACCTAGAACATGGAAAGCCACTGACTCCTGGGCATTTCCTTTGTCTCCTCTCCCAAGCGGTAGACGATCCCGATGTTGAGGCAAAATTCTCCATCATACCACGTATACACTCTTACCACACACTGATCACACTTGGAGAAAGACGGAATGAAAAATAAAAAATGAAAGATGGATAAAGAACGGGCAAACTGAAAAAACCGGCTTTAAATGAGATAGACAGTAACACGTCTTATCTTAAAGGCGGTAGGAAAATAACTGATGGGTCACAGGTAGCCGTGGGCATTCTGGGCATACGTGCCCCGTGACCTGGTATAGATGCCATTAGTCCCTGGATCTCACAAGTGTAATTTTAATTCTAATACCGGTTTCCAGCTTGGCGCTAGTAAATCCTAATTGTTAAGACCGAAGGTTTGTTTCGTGTATGAACAAATTGATTATTTTGCATTTTTGGTGTCATATTTCATCTGCCAGATAGCGTTGTAGGCGTCATAAACCGTGGAAATAATGTCTGATGAATATAATTGAAAAGCGTCGTAACCTCGGAACGTCGTAAGCCGATGACCGCCGTAACCCGGGGACTGCCTGTAATTAGTGAATATTTCTATGAAAAATTCTGCAAATAAGCAAATTTTCCGTGAATAATGTGGATATATGTTTAACAGAAAATTCTGTGATTAGGTGAAACAGCAAAAAGAGAACCACGAATATGTAGGGGTCAATTGTATTGCTAAAGCTCTCGAAGCATTACTCAAATCCACCTTTCAGAAATCCTCAAACCCAAACACTTCTTTTAAATACAGTTAAGGCTTCTATAACACAAAATCTTTTGGTCAACTTTCCTATATCAAATATATTTTTTGTTTTTCTTGAGTAATTCTTATATAACGCTTCACACCTGTTGTTCGAGATGGCATATCTACTCCCTTCTCATCTCTTTTTAAACGAATGGCTTCATGGTCCTATTTAGAGGTTATTGATAAACATGACCTCTAAAAGACTACTTCCCTTCCTAATTTTGATAAAGATTAACCCTTAAAGGACGGTTAGCTTCTCAGGAGTAGTAATAACAGGTTTGGGGTGTGGAAGGATTGATCCTGTAGATAAGCAACATTAAACGCCATCGCTTTCAAAAGAATCGGGCAGGAAAGAGGTGCCAATACTTCTGTAGCCCATAAATCCACTAATGGTAAAATTGACACTGCTTAAAAGCAAGCACGACACCTCATGCAAGCTTAGTAGTGATTTTGATTTCGAGGAAGTGTACAGTTTCTCTGTCTCATATGATGTCTTTTTATGAATTTGCTCATAAATATACCAAAGGGCTGCTGTTGGTTTTAGTTCTTGCCTTTTATGATAGTATGTCAGTTGTAAATGTAATTTTGCAAAGAAAAAGGCAAAGAATTAGAAGTCTTATTAAAAAGTATTGTTGCATTAACTCCATTAATTCTGTATTGTCTCCTCTATTTTCTTTATCAAGGATTTCTCATCTCAGTGTTGCTAAAACTGGGAGGCAGCGTCCCAAAGGGGACTGTCAAATCCAGTAGAGTCATACTGAATTATATTTACTACTGCTACTACACGTTGTAGTCTCTGTAACTGCCAAGCCATTATCTGGGCAAAATGCTGCATTGAGAGAGAGAGAGAGAGAAGAGAGAGAGAGAGAGAGAGAGAGAGAGAGAGAGAGAGAGAGAGAGAACTTGTAGTAGCAGTAATAAATATAGTAATTCAATATGACTCTACTGGATTTGACGATCCCCTTTAGCACACTGCTTGCCAGTTTTAGCAAAACTGAGAAATCCTTGATAAGGAAAATAAAGAAGACTATACAAAATTAATGGAGCTGATGCAGTAATCCTTTTTAATAAGACTTGTTTAAAAGAGCGTCTACTCCCTAGATATACAGTTAGATAAAAGATATAAATAAAAAAAGTTATTGAATCTTCATTCTTGGTAAATTTACTTAAATATTTTTCAACAAATGCTAAGACTTTGTTTCTGATTTTATTTCATAATCTGTTTTGATACTGTGAGATCTGTAATTATAATTTTCCACAAAATATGCAAGTCTGCGAATACGGTTTTACTGTATAACAACTTAGGGGTGGAGTCCAGGAACATCATATGATATCGAGTACTTTGCGCCACGGTACTGTATTCAAATGACATTATGGAAAAGCATTCAGAGTTAGAATGGACCCTAGCAAAATGGACATGGGTGGAATTACAATGTATCCACAAGATTTCCTGATAAAGGGTACTGCTGATAATCCCAGATCTCCCCAGTCCAGTGTAGCTGGGCACTTCAGAGGTCCAATTCCATGAAGAAAAATGTCATTGACAAAGGAAAATATTCCACCAATTTGAGTTCTATCAAAATGAATAGAGTGAAAATGAAGACACAGACAGCGAAAATGGAGAGTGATGGAGACAACTCACTTATCAAGTAGCAGGGCTAGTGTGTTTGGATGTTTGGCCCTTTGGCTAGTTTTGCAACTTGTAATGGAGGAGGATTAATTACCAAATTACAATTTTACTGGGATGGCAGAAGTGATGCATGACTTTGGAGTGAGTGATAATGTGGAATCACTATTTTAGGAAAATGCAGTGGGGCAAGTCATGACTGATGAAACAAACCCATACATGAACATTGTGTTGCTAGTCAACCACCACAATCTGATAGTAGATGCTCAAGGAAAAATGTCATCAAAATTATAACTTTTTACAGAAGTTTCCTTTTAGTGGAACTGGTAGGCAGTTATTTTGCACTAAACAGGTATAAAACCATTCAAATCTGTTCATCAACAAATAACGAATCTTTAAACAAAAATTAGCAAATAACATCAAAAACAAGAGGAAAGAACCTAATAAGGCAATTTTGCTGTTCATATTTTCTCTCTGAACTAAAACTTTAACACAAAAAGTCATACAGAACACTTACTTTTTCTCCGACAATCAGTGAGACCTTCCCTTAATTGTGGCATTGCTGGGGTCGTGCCGAAGACCAGTTTCATTATAGGCTGCCACTGCTTCTGGGTGTCTACCCAAGTATGCCAAAGCAGCACCTTTCCTGGAATAACCCTGAAACATTCAACTAACATTAGTGCTGAAATCTAAGGTTAACTACTTTCAAAACATCTAAAATTCAAAATGTTGCCAGAGCAATTCTTTGTTAAATCAACACTTACAAAAAGCATGTTTAAAAATCAAACTATAGTACAGTCACCACCCACTTACGATATTCAGTATGAACAGACATGGCCACAAGTGAACTTGTGTTTGGAGTGCTCCCCTTCGCTACCTGTCAGTTAAAATTTTGCTGTGCACCTATTCTGCTACCAAGTATTTGCAAAAAAACAGGAGAACACAAGGAAGAACCTTCCCTGATTATCCTGTGCATTCTCCCGATTAACTACCATGTATGCTTCTTACATTTGCGAGAATACTCATTCATACTCATAAAATAGTCCTACTTATTTCTATCATCCTGATTCAAGTTGTTCTTCGATAAATTCCCATTTTCTACATATTTCCTTTCCCCACAGGAAACGTTTAGTATGTATTTTTGTCCAATAGATGGTGGTGCATCACCGTTTACTTTAAGAACTCAATGTCAGATGCTGCCCTGGGGAAATTCTCTCCGAGTTCATAACTTTCAAAGCATGGAAATACTAACTGAATTTTGAATGTTTAAACAAATCTAAATTTTTTCTCCCTTTTAACTTTTAAACCTTTCCAGCATACAAGTAATTATTAAAATACTGAAAGATTTGTTTAAAAATACAGTGAAAGAGTATTATCTATGACTCCCAAGTTTACTTGGAAAAGTAAACCATCAACAAAAATTATGCACGGCATATTAAAAACAAACTTAGGAACAATTCAAGATACAAATGGCCAACCAAATCTTTCGTAAGTCAGGTAGTGACTGTATTGTATAAACAAACTCAAATAAGTATGAAAGACAAATTCTATCTAGTACGAGAATAACACCTCTGCAGGATGTACTTTTGTGACATTCACACTTCCAACTCCTTCCTTTCAGTTTAGACAACATACCGCATTCACTCATTTATACAAAATTTCCAACCTTCCATCACTCATGCCCTTCTACTAAAGTCTTAGTCACCTAACATCCTTGGTTTTCCCGTCACCTTTTTATTCAAATGCAAGAGTTTTGAGGACATCAAATTTAGAATATCTTCTTTTTGGCTTCCTCGGGAATGCCCATAGCCCTCCTCTTCATTCATCCCTACTTATTTCTATTTTATCAAGAACAGCCTCATTACCTGCTAAAACAGCAGATGAACCCCAGCCTGAACTCTGACCCAAATTGGTTCCAATAATAAGTACTATTATAAACATTTCCCTGAATCACATTTATATTTATGTTTTCTTGAAAACTTATCTATACCCACATACTCCATGTTTTGTTTTGATTTATACAGATTTTTGGCATAATGCCAAGCATTGGGGCAACTAAGGCTATTCAGTGCTGAAACAGAAATTGACAGTAAAAGGTCTGAGAGGTGTTACAGGAGGAAAACCTAGCATTTGCACTATTAAACAATTGTTTGGAGAGGGTGGACAGAAAGAAGGAAAAAAAGATAATAGAAGGGAGGGGTACAGTGAAAGGAATGAAGTAGTTGCAGCTTAGGGCCGAAGGGAAAGGAACGCTCCAAAGAACCTCAAGTAATGCCTACATTGCATCAAATGAGGTGTACTGATGGCACTAACCCCCTACAGGGAGATATTCCATGTTGCCTCGTTGATCCCCCCATTTTGCTGGAATCAGTCACAAATACAACATCGAACTTTACAACGGTTTAGGTTGCTAACTTGTTTATGAATTTACCTGGAACCCTCAAAAGAAAAGATAATTTTTCTTGGAGTTTTGACCAAGTCCCCTGACTTAATCTTTAATAAATCAACTTCCCTGTCAAATGACATTTTTATGATAAAATAAAATTGTTTATACCTACCCACCATAATTACTTAAGTGTTTCTACTCAACAGCAGTTTATTAGCGATTCTTTTGCGTTTTTAAGATGTGACAGGATCCCCGGCCACTTTCGGGGTAGGGAGAGAGGAATAACTCGGCCGCCAAGCACTCATTTATTTATGCTAAAAGTCCATATTTGCGGGGAGGAGGGTGGGCTCCATCCATAATTACAGGCAGTCCCCGGTTTTACTGCGGTTACTTAGCGCCAATAAAATCAGCGATTTATGGTGCCATAACATGCCCAGTTCCGGTTATCAACGATATCTCCTGATTCATTAAAATGGTTCCTCAGCCTAGTTGTGATGCATTTGAAAAGGAATCTAGGTCTGGGTTTGATGGTAGTAGACTTACCTTGTGTCAATTTTTTCTTTCTGAACTCTACCAATGCAAGTCCTCCTTTATCTATGGGGTTTATTGGAAGGACAAGATCATCCTGTGTACTTTCTGATCCCAGCAGGCCTTCAGGTAAAATTGTAGCGGTCTCATATGAAGCCTTCCCAGTATCACAGATTGTACTAATGAAGCTAAAGTGAATAGGAAGCTCATCCAATGCGTGGCGGTGCAAGAACAAAGGGAAAGAAAATTGAAAATTTTTTGTTTGCAATTTTCCACTCTCTTGTTGGACAGAGAAACCCAAAAAGTCTGAGAATTTATATGAATCCACCACAAAAAAAAAGAATGTTCTGAGTAGGATTCAGGTGAGAGTTTTGCATGTTCAGTAATAAACCCAATTCTTGAGTTATTTGTAACGTGTTTTGTAAGTCCTCCATGCAATTCCTTTGTCGGGGAGCGAAGCTACCAGTCGTCCAGATAAAGCAAGATCTTGACTACTGCTAGATGAAGCCAACTTCCGAGGGGAGAAAACGAAAACCCAAGAGAACTACTGTGGGGCAGTCAATAGGCCAAACATAGTGTTTTGAACTGAAACTTGGTTATGAGAAACAAACTTTAGATACTTTCTCAAATATACATGTCTCGAAGTATGAAAATAGGACAAATTTTTATTTTTATAAATTTGTGTTTTTTCAGTTAACAAACCTGAGGTCTTAACAATAGGATGAATTTTATAACGTCAGAAAGATGTAAATGTACGGAATCTATGGCATCTGGCATCCAATGCATAGTTGAGGTAGAAGCACATTCAGTGTATTTGAATCCAGGAAACACACCAGTCTTTCTTCCAACCCAGGATGAGATGAAACAAGACCAGATTCATTACATTCATGTTGGCCCCAAGAGATTGATTTGCTACTACTCCTCACTTCCCTTGCTGGAGAGAGGCGTTTTCGCTACTGAGAAGCAGATTTGCACGTTGCATGGGATGTGAAAAGTGCTGTAACAGTCTGGCTGCAACGCTCACCTGCATCAAGCCAGTTCCAGCAGGAATGAAGGAGAAAAGGGAAAGAAAGAGCCAATTAACCTAACCCTCTATTCCCTACTCCAAACAATCATCTTAGGGAAGATACAAACTGTCCCTCCAGTGGCACTGGATGAGTCACAATTGTTAAACAGCCACCAACGTACCCTAGGAAAACGTGTCCAAGGACCTGCGGCAACGTTCTTCATGCAGAAGAAAGTGAGAGTGGTTTGAGGCTGCCATGAACCAGCTTTCAAAACCTATGAAGATATAAGTACTTTAAAATGCCAGGGAGGAAGGTAAATACTCCTCTGGTGTCATGGGCTTCTGCATGCACCCAATCGGTAGGAGAACTTCATGAGGAGGAGTCAGCTTGTCTAAGCACGTTGCGTAGACAACAAAAGGGTGTACTTGGTTCTTTCTTAACCTGGTTTGTGTTAACATGAAGTCTATGACACCTTACCTCTAGGAGATGGGACGTTCAGACAACTATGCAGTGCTTCAAGGGACCCTGAAGCTTTCCAACCCTTTCAAGGAAGCTTAGGTCAGAAGGAAACCTACTTACAAAATCAGTTTCCAGGGAGATGATTGACGCATGGACTCGAAGAAGGTTGAGAGAGAAAACTTAGAAAGCGAGTAGGGAGCCATACTCAGCACTACAGCGAGGTCCCAAGTAAGAGGTCTGAGCTTCCAAGTGAACAAGACCAATCCAAGCTCTTGAACAACACCGAGGATTCTGAGGGCGAAGAGAGGTCTGCATCCTTCAGACAAACTAAACACAAGTCAGTCCTGTAGTACCTCGACAGTATCAACAGAAGGAACTTCTCTGTTCTGGAAAACATTCAGATCTTGTCTACCGAACAGGAACTCTGAGTGAAGAGGAACCCTTTTGATATCACCAATCACAGCAGCTGAAGTCTCACATTGTACATAGCTGATGAAGATCCTCTTAAGTAATAGCCTTACATTTAAGTTGCTGTTTTGCATGAAAGATCTCTCATAAGAGATACTGGATTGATTCTATAAATGATGAGATAAATATCCTAAATGATTGGAGGCATCTCTCCACAAGAAACTGGTAAAGAAGTTGTGCCAGGGATGAATCTCTCGACTAGTACTCAGTTTGGGGTTAAGGCGGTACTGGGGTTAACCAAAGACTTTGGAACTTGACAAAGGTTGCAGCCCTTAACCCCTTCTTTCACCGGGTGGGTGAGCAGAATGTAAACATTGCGTTCGCTGCCGAACTGAATCTCTCGGTATGACTCCAGTTTGGAGGGGTGCGATCGTAAAATATTGCCAAAAATACACTAATCAAGACAGGCTAATGAAATCATCAGGTATTATTAGCACTATAATAACGCATATTCTCTGTTTTAGTTTTATCATCCTACAGGGAAAATAAATGATTTTATGAAAAAAAATGTGAAACTCAGTGTCCCTTGTACAAGGGACACTGGTGGTCGGTCGAAAACTACGGTCTTGAATTAAGAAATTCGGTCTTACAGAATGTTGGAACATGCACATAAAGTATTATCAAAATAGAACAGTAAAATAAGCACGTAATAACAAAAAAAAAAGAGCAAAAACTAAAGCGAAAGCCCCGCCAATAAATATGGAAATCGCAAATTTTATAGTATATCTTTCAAAAACTGGTCGATGTCATTTTCTACGTTTTTCTAAGATTAGTTTCATCACAGAAAACAACTTCAGGGGCATCAGGGTATCTAAACTAATTTTTTCAAGTTTCTTGTCCTCAGACAAAATCGCTTTTTCTCTGGTTTGGTTTTTTTTATATATAAAGTTACTATAAGGCTTTATTTCTACCTTCATTTATCTGGTGTTCATATCTTTTATTTGTAAAATGTAATAAGTGAATAAATAAATACAGTAAATGATGATACAACTGGTTTTTTACTTGGTAGAAGTTATTACATGTTTTTAACTGCTTGTCTGGTTTTGTGATTTTTTGTTGAGACGCAGTTCATCTGTCACCTACACACTACTATAAGCAGTAATAATATTTTTTCGGGTTCATCATACAGTCTGGCATCGTGTCATACTGTTTTATTTTGCTCCAAACTCTTCAAACCGAAATTACAGAATGATTGGAAGTCCCTATCTGAAAAGAGGAGTTTTGGTGGTACTATGCGTACCACCTTTATGCACCCGGTGCGGTGTAGTAGACTTGAATGGTGGTTAACCCACCTACCTCCAAACAAACTTTCGGTAATGAAGAGGTTAAATTACCACTTAGAAATGTTCCTGTACTTGTGAGACTCCTCCGAAAGTTTGGGGTGCTCATCTAGAAGAGCTCCTGGCCTCGTGGCATGCATACAAAAACCAAACGTCTCCCATCAGAGAGTTGGAGTTAAGCAGAATTCCCTCAAACTTTAGAATACTCGAGGAAGGTAGGTGTGGGCACACTATCGTTCAGCCTCCCAGAGAATTCCTAGAAGGCAGAAAGGAGTCAACCTTCTCCAAAAAACAATTATGGGGCCGTAAGTAGAAGACCTCTACTTCCTGTCAAGAGAAGACGCCTAATATAGGTCTTTCCAATCATAGACAGACGAGATATTAGGATAACCCAAGGGTATCTTAAGAATAAAATGCTCAGCACCGATACGTTCTAAAAATCCTAGCTGTCGACTTGTGCATTGTCAAAGTAACTGCACTGTAGACAGGGGACAAGTCCTTGAGCTGCCCAGGAAACGACCAATTCCAACAGAGGAGACATCCTATGATGAAAGGACTACACCAACCCTGACCCATCCCTCCCCCCACCTTTTGAACTAAGGAACCACCATGGCGATGTTCCTGAGCAAAATACCACATAGCTAAGATGGATCTTAACTACTTCCTAGATAAGAACTCCATTACTGATTTGGTTACACGATAAAGAGGTAGGTTAAGCTAGGAACTGAACCCAACCAAATCCCAAACTCTTGAACAGGAAAATCTTGCAAAATTCAAGATGCAGAAGAACATGCTCTGGGTATTTGAAGAGCATGCCCGAACTATGCTATGCTAAGCAAGGCTAAGCACCCAACCACTTGCAAGGCTAAGAACTTAACTACTTAGGCTAGGAAGATTGTTAAGTTATTTTCGAACTAGCTAAGCTAGGCTAAGAACTCAACCAGTTGCTAGGCTAAGATATTTAAGGCATGTTCGACTAACTAGGCTAGGCCCAGCAAAGAACTCAACTACTTAGACTCGCCTAGACCAAGATGGTCAAGGCAGATCGAATAGTTAGGCTAGGTCAGGCTAAGAACTCAACCACTTGCTAGGCTAAGATGGTTAAGGTAGGCTCAATGCCAGGCTAAGAACTCAACCACTTAGGCTAGGCTAGTCAGAAAGGCCAACAGTTCCTTATCCTTCCTTTGCCTTGAAGCCTTCTTAGTCTAGACTAGTACCTTACCAGAGAGTACATCAATATTCTTGTAGGAACAATTCAAATGAAAATAAACAAAGAAACAAGAATTACTCCTACCCAGTAAAGTCTGAAGTCTTGGGTGCAAAGATTTCCAATTCCCACAATGAAGGCTGCATGGCTTGATTGAATGAATCCATTGACTATCTCTGGAGGACGTCCATTAGTCTTTGCTGTGGACAAAAGGGATTGCACACATTCCAAATTACCGTTGCCTAGGTCACCATCTCTTCCACCAGAACTACTGTCTTGAATGACGGAATAAGATCCCGAATTCACCTTTGACAAAGAAGAACCTGGAATGCAGCTGTGACAAACCAAGCATATGGACGTCACGATATGAACCAAATACATGGGAGCGATGAATCATGTACATAAATGTGCAATGAAACACATACATGGACGTGCGATGAATCACATACATGGATATATGATGAGTCACGTACTTGACTAGTGATGAAACCCACAATACATGGACGTGCAATGAGATGTAAAACATCCATGTGTGAATGTCAGGGAGAAGATCACTCTTTGCCCAGAAGAGTCGCGACCCCTACTCTGGAAGGCGAGCGACAAAACTAGGACCTCCATCAAGTACATGGATGTACGATGAAACACGTACATGGTCATGATATATAGACAACAATCACTGAGAACATCAGGTCACTCATTGCCTATAGGAGTCTCGACCCCTGACTCTGGAAGACAAACAATGAAAAGTAGGACCTCCATCACTACATGGCCGTGTTCTCCTCTGACCCCTAAATCGAAGCTTTCTCATCATGTGAAGTACTCAAACAAGCTGAGGAGACATAGAACCAGCCATAAGAACACTGATGTGAGGAAAGATCAACGATGACTGGAATACATCCTTGTACCTGATGGGGAGAGTCATGTCCATGCTGGAACCAGAAGGAAGAAAACAGTCCCGAATCCTCCAATGTCCGACTCAAGAACAAAGGGGAGGAGGAGGAGAAGGCAATGGAGGAAGAGGAAGGAGCCCTTGGCCTACGACACTTCTTCCTTGGAACCACGGGACACCTCCAACTAAACACGGAGTCCAGCCAAACAACCATCTCTTGAAAGAATACTTCCGATGGATTGACAACTGACTGCCATGACGTCATGGACGAGGCGGAGGGAGAGATGTCATCAATTGCAGAAAGTGTGAATTGGACTAACAGTGAAGTGGCAACCGAATTCAAACTAAAGCTCTCAATCTTTGCTGGACAATCCAAGTTGGACATGATAAGTTAGACTTATGCTTTCGAACTTTGAAAGAGTTTCTGTTCTATGTGTGTGGAAAAGTGAAATATCAAGACCAATAGTATTACATAGAGATTCTTTAAGTTTAGGGAATAAGTTTAGATAGGTTTGATGAGCTAGGGATAAAATTGAGTAAGTTTCATTCTGTAATACAACACTGATAAATAAGGTTAAGAAGAATCGGAGTTTCATTTCCTAACCTTCAAATTTGTTCCCACTATCCTGCCTCAAATGCAAAACTGAAGGACCCTACAGGGTCAACAAATCCTAGGTTGATTTTTATATTTAATTGAGAGGCAATCTCACTTACCATCTTACCTGTAGGAATAGTACTTCTTAATCAGAGGAAAAAATAGAAGTGCAGACTTCTGTGTGTTGTCACACTCTTAAAAGTGAAAAATAACCACATTGCTCTCTTAACCACTCCCAGTGTGTACACCGCCCAGCCCTTACTGCTGTATTGACGCAAGAGAAAAAATTATGCAATTCCAATGTACACTCCTCTGGAATTGCCAGGCCTTTAACTTTTTTTTGCCAGCACTCCAATACACCAATCCAGGAAGCTTAGCACCTCGAAGGACTTAAAAAGGCTCTTAAGCAGGTGGTCCATTTCCCACGGACGAGAAGAAAAACCTTTTGCAGAAAGTGAGAGCTGACCTACAACCTGCATCGACCAGCCCGGAGAAGTCTCCCTAGGAGGCAACAGCCACACCCAGGGAAGGAGTTTCTCCCGTTACATAAGGCCAGTTATGCTGGTGAGCGAGATGAGAAGGTGGTATACTAGAACAGGCCTTTCCTGCTCTCTCTTCTCTGAAAGCCAATTCTCCATCTCTTGTAGAGCTTTCTTTGATAACAATGAGGGCAGCATCTTCGCAGGTCTCACAGAGTTTGATGGCTGATTTACTCATCGTGAAGGACAATGTAGGAGACGAAGGAGAAGTGGGTGAGAAAAATGCTGGGAAATCCTCCACATAGAACAATGTAAGGAGTTACACGGAGATGGATTCCTGGCTTGATCTGAGTCCTCATCTACACTTGCTTCAGGATGCTCGTGAGATCCAGTGCATGACTCATCAAAATAACGAGAAGCAGAACAGGAGAAATCGGCCAACACAGGGCGCTCTGACCTATCTGAATATTCAGATGAATCAGGGCGCTCTAGGGAGTGACAGAAAGTTTGTCTGAAACAGGGCGCCTTAAGTCTGTGAAATAATGTTTCTGATACAAAGCCAAACATCTGTCTGTGTCTTCCCTTTGTCAATCCATGGTCGGAGAAATGCTCGGGAGTATCCCACTTGCTGCATGAAGATTGTGGGCAAAATGTAGGCTCCTTCCACCTCTTATGAGGGCAGCTAAGAGACAGATCCTTAGCAGGCCTTCTCTTCAGAGGGCACAATTAATCAGGGAAGTGCCAAAAATGCCTCTTGCTCGGAGAGGACTCTCTTAAACTCGATGCGAGTTGGTTCCCTTCCATACGCCTTTCCAACGGCCATCTCAGTCTCAACCTGGGTCACTACAGGTTGGACTGAAGAGGCAGCTGCCTATGGGCAGGCCCCACTGACCTACCTTGAGCCACTGGTACGCCTCCTCCCAGGTAATGGGAAGTATGGCAGTGACGTTCACCTAGAAGAATCAGTGGGACAAGCAGTCACCTCCTCCACTCTCACTTTACTTGCAATTACACCTTCACTTTTTTCAAACTTATCCATAAGGGCCCTTACTGATGGCCCTATTTGGACTACTGTATCAACTACTATATTGAACCTTTGATCTGACTTATTTTCGAGGCTGACGAAGCGGTTTGGTTTGGAAGTGTGGGAGAAAGGAGTAGTGCATACCTTTCAGAATTAACAGATCCAGGAGTAACAGGAATAGGTAAAGGGGAAGACACAGCATACCTGGCTAGATGCTATCTTACTGCCGGCTTTAACAGCCGCCGCCTTCTTACAATACCTTTATAACTTTCTGAAATGAGATGATAAAGTCATCCATTTCTGTTCTGTCCAGTCCTTACACTCGTCGCAGGTCAAACTATTACTATTACAAATCTGTCTTCTGCAATTTGTATCTGTCTTTGCAATTTGTACAAAGTGTGAGAATTGCATGGTGCTTTAGTCATCTGGGTGTTACAGCCTTTGTTGTGATACCAGAACTAGAATTTCTAGTAAGATATCTAACCTGGCAAAGCAGTCAAATCAATCTTAACTGATTGTCACAGTTTGGAAAAAATCAACAATAATGCCGAACGGCACCAAAAATACTTCACCCACCAATGAGAAGAAAACAAAAACCAAACCACCAGCAGCTTAGTAACAATCACCAGTAGACTTGACAAGCAGCAGAAACAGAGTGCTTGGCTGCGCTCTTCTACCTCAAAAGTGGGCAGGGTTCCAGGCACCTACCTAGAAACAAGAGAACTGCTACTGCTAATACTGCCATCAAGGAGACACTCTTAGCTAAGTAATTACTGGGTAAGCTACTTAAATAAAAATGATATTGTTATGATACAATAAAGTTTTATACATACTTACCTGGCAGATATATACTTAGCTATTTGACTCCGTCGTCCGACAGAAATTCGAATTTCGCAGCTACACGCTACCTGTAGGTCAGGTGATCTACTTACCTGCCGCTGGGTGGCAGGACTAGGAACCATCCCCATGTTCTATCATATTTTTTCTATACCGCCTGTCTCCTGAGGGGAGGTAGGGTGGGTATAATTTTGTATATATCTGCCAGGTAAGTATGTATAAAACTTTATTGGTATCATAACAATATCATTTTTATACATTTAACTTACCTGTCAGATATATACTTAGCTGATTCACACCATTGGAGGTGGGAAAGAGACAGCTAAATATAGAATCAAACAGGAATCACAACTATCGTTGTAGGTAATAAATAAATAAAACCTTGGTTCCTACTGTTTAGACTGAAGACTTCATGAATACAATCCAGGAGTCTAGACAGTCTCAAGAGCCTCAGCGAGATATTGATCTATGGCTAAGAGTTCTTGTGGTTCTGCCAAAGGGGTCTTACCCGCTTACTTGGTAGATCCTGGAAGGACTACGTCAATGGGTGCTTATCCACTTACTTGACAAGACCTTATACAAGGAGCACAACATCGATCCCGATCACCTCAACCTATCCATGTTAGTTCTAAGATTGCAAGAAGTTATCCCCTAACCTCTTGCAAACGACCACAAACTCGAAACACAAACATTAGTACAGTAAAGTACAAAAATAAAAAAAAATAAAAAAAAAAAATGTTTGTACAATCTAGTCAGTAAGACGTCTCTTGATTCCCCCCACTGATCCAAGCTCGGACGTCCGTGCGCCAGCAAGCATACTAATCAGCAGAAAAAACCAACAACTTGTCTCACAAGGTAGATCTATGTACTATCAAAATTTTGAACAAATACAAATTTTTCTAAGGATCGTTATGTGCTCCCAGCCCCAGCACTGTATCGGCTGATACAAAAGGACCCAGAGAGAAACACTTTTCATATGTTACTTTAACGTCCTTGAGATAGTGCGATGCGAACACTGAATTACACCTCCAGTAAGTCGCATCCACAATGTCTTTTAAAGACATGTTCTTCTGAAATGCTAATGAAGTGGCTACCGCTCTAACCTCATGGGCCTTCACTCGGAGAGTCCTGAAAGAGTCTTCAGTGCAGTCATTATGAGCATCCGTAATAATGCTCCTCACAAAGAATGCTAATGCATTTTTTGACATGGGTCTACTAGGATCCCTAACTGCGCACCACAAGCTTTGTTTACATCCGTTTAGTTCATTCTTCTTCTTTAAATAGAACTTCAAAGCTCTAACCGGACATAAAGATCTTTCTAATTCCTCTCCTACTAGATTTGAAAGTCCTTTAACTTCAAAAACTCTTTGGCCAGGTTTAGAGGGGTTTTCTCGTTCTTGGCCAGAAACAGATCTGGAAAGAACAAATTGCCGCATCACTCTTAAATCCTACTCGAGAATCTAGAGCGTGTATTTCACTAATTCTCTTCGCAGTCGCTAACGACAACAAGAAAATACATTTTCTCGTTAGATCTCTAAACGACGCGTTGAGAGGAGGTTCAAATCTACTAGATGATAGAAATCTCAAAACTACATCTAGGTTCCAGTTCGGAGTGCGAGGAGAAAAGGTTTTTGAGGTTTCAAAAGATCTAATAAGATCGTGGAGGTCTTTATCTTCTGCAATTATCAAACCTCTGTTTCGAATACGGCCGAAAGCATACTTCGATAACCTTTAATGGTAGAAACTGATAATTTTGATTCTTCCCTAAGGAAAATCAAGAATCAGCTATGTTGGTCACAGAGGTATCGGAAGAGGACAGTTTATTCTTCTTACACCATCTTCTAAATACATCCCATTTTGATTGGTAGACCCGAATAGTTGAAGATCTCCGGGCTCTAGCAATTGCTTTTGAAGCTTTGCTTGAAAAGCCTCTCGCTCTGACAAGTCTTTCGATAGTCGAAAGGCAGTCAGAGCGAGAGCGGGGAGGTTTTTGATGGTACCTCTCGAAATGGGGTTGTTGAGAAGATCTCTCCTGTGTGGAAGAGATCTTGGGAAGTCCACTGTCCATTCCTGTACCTCTGTGAACCAATCTTGAGACGGCCAAAGGGAGCGATGAGTGTTAGTCTCGTCCCTCTTGATGCCGCAAACTTTCTTAACACCACTCCTAACATTTTGAAGGGGGGAAAGGCGTAGGCATCTAGGCCTGACCAGTCCAGTAGCATGGCGTCCACCGCTATCGCTCTCGGGTCTTCCACTAAGGAGCAAAAGTTCTCTATCCTTCTGGATAGGTAGGTGGCGAATAGGTCTATATGTGGACTGCCCCACAGGGACCACAGAGCTTGACACACCTGAATGTGAAGGGTCCATTCTGTGGGGAGAACTGTTTAACCTGCTTAGCCTGTCTGCTCTGATGTTCTTCTCTCCTTTCACGAATCTTGTGAGAAGAGTCACGTTCTTTTCTTTTGCCCCAATCACAGCTCTTTGTTATATGGAACAGAGAAAGAGAGTAGTTCCCATTGTTTCTTGATATAGGCCAACGCTGTGGTGTTGTCCGAGTTGACCTGTACCACTTGACCTAACACCTGTGTCTCGAAGGCTTTTAGAGCTAGAAGAACGGCATAAAGTTCTTTGGAGTTAATATGCCAGTCTAGCTGATCCTTCTCCATTGGCCTGATATTTCTTTTGTCCCTAGAGTCGCTCCCCATCCCTTCTCTGAAGCGTCTGAGAACAAGATTAGGTTTGGGTTCCGAACTTCTAGAGACAAGCCCTCGTTCTTTCTAAGGGAAAATCCACCACTTCAGATGATTCTTTACTTCCAGAGGAATACTGAAAGTCCGTAAAGCTGTCCGTTCTTCCAACTCCAAATTCTTCTTAAGAAGAATTGAAGAGGGCGAAGGTGGAGTCTTCCTAGCGAAATGAACTGTTCTAGTGAGGAAAGGGTTCCCAGAAGACTTAACCACTCCCTCACCGAACTCCGTTCTTTCTCTAGGAACTCGAGATTTTTTTGTAATCCCCGAGCAATCCTTTCCTGGGACGGAAAAAGCCCGAAACCCCGAGAATCCATCCGAATCCCCAAATAGACTAATTTCTGACTGGGGGATCATCTGCGATTTCTCGAGGTTCACGAGTAATCCTAACGTCTTTGCTAGGTTCAAAGTAGACTGTATCCTCCAAACCACCGTTTCTCTGATTGGCCCGGATTAGCCAATCGTCGAGATACATTGAGATGCGTATCCCTTCTAAATGAAGCCATTTGGCCACGTTCCGCATCAGATACGTAAATACCTGAGGGGCGTCGATAGGCCAAAAGCACAAGGCCCTGAATTGGAAGATTTGTCCTTGAACAACAAATCTTAGATATTTTCTTGACGATGGGTGAATCGGAACATGAAAGTAAGCATCCTGAAGGTCCAGGGATACCATCCAATCTCCCTGACGTAGGGAAGACAGAACTGAAGCTGAAGTCTCCATGGAGAACTTCTTTTTCTCCACGTACCTGTTCAGGACGCTTACATCTAGGACGGGTCTCCATCCCCCCGAAGCCTTTGGAACCAAGAAAAGGCGGTTGTAAAACCCCGGGGAGAAAGGATCTTGCACTAGCTCTATTGCATTCTTGTCCCTCATCGACACCACCGTCTGAAAGGAGAGTCTCGTTCAGTCCAGGGTCCTTGTAACTCGTCGACAAATCCTTTGGAGATGTTGCCAAGGAGGTCTGTCTACGAAGGGAATGATGTCACCCCTTCTGTAGGACAGACAGAGTCCAGGGATCTGCTTCTCTTACGGACCAGGCATCCAGAAAGTATTGAAGTCTGGCCCCTACCTGTGCTTGGAGGACATGGCTGCTATTTGCTCTTTTTAAAAGAGCGGAAGGAAGACCTCCCTCGCTGTCGAAGGGTCTTTCTCTCCGAAGTTGATCGAGTTGAAGGGGCTCCCCGAAAGGGCACCATGGAGTCCGAGCCACCTTCTTCTGTGTCTTAACTGCAGGTCTACTTTTCTTTGTAGATTGTACAAGAAGGTCCTGCGTAGCCTTTTCCGACAAGGATCTCGCAACATCCTTCACTAAAGATGAAGGAAACAGATGTTCTGACCGAGGTGCGAATAATAGAGCGGACCTCTGAGAAGGAGAAACTCCTTTCGTTAGAAAGGAACTGTAAATAGATCTTTTCTTCAACATTCCAGATCCAAAAAGAGCCGCCAACTCACCAGAACCATCTTGCACAGCCTTATCCATGCAAGATAGGACACTGTGCAAAGTTTCTGGATCTAGAAAATCTGGCTCACTCGTCTTCTTAGCCAGCACCCCAAGAGACCAATCCAAGAAGTTGAACACCTCTAAGACGTGAAAAATTCCCTTAAGGTGCTGATCTAACTCCGACATACTCCAGGACGCCTTTGCTGAATTGAGAGACTGTCTTCTCACAGACTCTACAAGACTCGAGAAATCTGAATCTGCCGACGAAGGGAGCATCAATCCCATCGCCTCTTCTGTCTTATACCAAATGCCTTTTTCTTTTCCCCGTCAGTTTGGAGGGAGGGGAGAGCAATAAACCGTTCTCAAAGTTTCCTTTTTAGATAAAAGCCACGAATCTAAAGACTGGAGGGCTTTCCTTCATTGAGATCGCCGGTTTCATCTTTAAGAAAGCCGAGGATTTCGGGGTTTTTGTGCTCGAAAACAGAGATCTCGGCGAAGGAGGAGCTGCAGGACTAAGAGAATCCGCAAACTCCTCTAGGAGTAACGAGGCTAAAACTTTATAATTGGAAAGTCCCTCGTTAGTTGAAACTTCTTCCTCAGAAATCTCTTCCAGTTCCAGGTTAGAAGGACGATCGTTCTTTTCCTGACCGATTCTCTATCAGGAGAAGCCGCTCCCGTGGGAGGCGTCCTGCTTCTTGCTGGCGTCAACCGCTTAGGAGCGTCCTCGCGCTTGCCTGACGACTCTCTCCTGAGAGGCGTCCTGCTTCTTGTTTTGACGTCTCGCGGCCTTGAAGCGTCCCATGGCTCTTGCCTTGCGCCTCGCTCCTGGGAGGCGTCATGCTTCTGGCTGGCGTCAACCGCTTTGGAGCGTCCTGACGCTTGCCTGACGACTCTCTCCTGAGAGGTGTCCCTGCTTTTTGTTTTTTTTGACGTCTCGCGGCCTCGTAGCGTCCTGGCTCTTGCCTGGAGCCTCGCTCCCTGGGAGGCGTCCTGCTTCTGGATGGCGTGACGCGCCTATCTTGACGCTCGCGCCTGGCTGACGTTTCACGTCTCGCAAACTCGACGCTCTTGTCTGGCGTCTCGTGCCTGCGTTTGACAGGAGAACGGATCCTGCTCGGCCTATGCAAGGCTGATGAATCCGATTCCAAATCAGAGGAAGACAAAATACTATGGCGAGTCTGAACCCTCGATAGCCTAGACTCTTAATAGGCAGGAAATCGTCTTTCCTTCTGGGAGGGTCTTTATACAGAACTCCACAAGAGAAGTGATGGAATCCTGCATAGTGCGAAGGATTCTTTTAGTCTCTTCAATATTGTCTACCCTCGGTTGTTTTTAATTACTGGATGGTCCTCCTCTTGAAAACGCTCAGGACTAGAAGTAATCCTGGTTCATCCAAACGTCTCTTAAGGGGGCGAGAAAGATCCGCCGATCTCACCCTCTTTTTAGGAGAGGAATTCTCCGAGGAGGAGGAAAACACTCACGCAGAACGCTTTTTCTGTAACGTTCTCCTGGCATTCTGTGGCGATAACAGAAAATGCTGAAGGGACGTCTGACTGTTGTGGGATCCTCCACAACCTCCTTAGGCTTTTCGACATTCCTTCTCCTCTGGGCTTGGGAGCTTGAAAGAGGTCTAGGCCTGGGAGCGTTGTGAAAGACAATCAGACGCCCCCTCCACTGCACTGGGGACACTTATATCACTATCCACAGCACTATAATCACACTGCTTACCTTCATAGGCCGCCATTTTGGTTTCCATTTTCTGAAGGGCGGCTTTAATTGATTCGCTATCTCAGATGCCGAATCTGTGTGTTCTAATAAAGGAGCAGGTATATTAGATGGGGCAGTAAAACAAAAAGGAAAGGAGAAGAGGGTATAATATTACTAATAACCCGCGCTATAGAACTAGATAAAGGTTTGGTTTGGAAGAAGACCTCTTCACCCTGTTTCTTTCTAACTTCTTCACGTATGAGGTTAGAGATTTCCATTCTTCCTCACTCAAATCCTTGCATTCATTACAAGTATATTACCAAAAGAACATTCATACATCCTGCATTTCCTGCAAATAGTATGAGGATCAATCGATGCCTTCGGCATCCTAACTTTACAACCCGCATTCACACACATTCTCACCACATTTCCAGAATCAGACATCATGTTGAACAATCCAAATCAAATTCCAAAAAACGGTCCACAATCGCGTATGCCAGTACAATCAATGCAAATACGTCACCGAGAAGTCCAAACGAAGATCAATTGCGATGCAAAATACGAATCCAGCCGGAGATACCCACAACGATGTTGCCAGTATGGCCGACAGAAAAAATATGATAGAACATGGGGATGGTTCCTAGTCCTGCCACCCAGCGGCAGGTAAGTAGATCACCTGACCTACAGGTAGCGTGTGCGCGAAATTCGAATTTCTGTCGGACGACGGAGTCAAATAGCTAAGTATATATCTGACAGTTAAGTTAAATGTATAAAAATAACATAACATTTGCCACTTCCATTTCTCAAGTGTATGAAAGTTTATTCTGGATTCTGGAGTTGTTAACCAAATGTTGTTGTACTCGTTGTTGTACTCTTTGAGATTTATATATGTTACAAAATGTTCTTCTCAAAACAGTTGTCATAGATAGTAATTGCTTTTAGTAGCATCAAGTTTGTTACAGGAAATCCTCATAACTTTTGAGGTCTTCCAATTCTGCCATGTCAGTTTTTGGTGAACAAGTGGCTACCAACTAATATGTATCAGGATTTAAAACCTGATATGGCCATGTTTGCCAAGTGATAATGGGGACTCACATGTATGCTATAAACATTGCTAGCTAAATCTCTTATATGTCCAGATCTAACCAGATGTTGAACCTTGAGCACAAAGTTAGAAGTTGTAATTTACAGGGCACTGTAACTTACCTTTCCCCAATCAAGGTTTCAATTCGACTGTCTTATTTGCATTCTGTGAGGGCATCTTCATACTTTTCAAGTTTTGCATATGCCGCAGAGCTAGAAAAAATTAATAAAAATTAATAAGAGGAATAATTTTCCAAATTCTACTTTGTGGTTCTTCAAATTTCCAATTTCTTCACATCAATTACTGACCACTGGTTCAGAGTACTGTACTGAATGCAGAAATTAAGATCTTGCTCAATATAAACCAAAATAGTTCACCAAATCAAAGAATAAAACTCATGAATCAATTTTTCTTTAACCCTATCTTTACTACATCCTGATTTATAAACTTCCAAGAAATAATGGGACTGGTATTTAGGATTCAAAATGACATTTTTATAATAAAACAAATTTTTGTGTATACTTACCAAGTCTTTACATAGCTTATAAGTTTCTAACAATACAGCAGCTAAAAAATGTGAAGAATTTTGGAAGTCGCAGTTGTGCTCTTTTGTTTTGGATGTAGGTAACTCACTGCCCACTTTTGGAGAAGAATAGGTATAACATAGCTAAACAGAACAATTTGTTTGTGCTATATGTCCATAGCAGGGAGGTGGGAGGGTTCTCATAATGTAATTACTTGGCAAGTAAATACAAAAAATTATTTCATTATAAAAATGTAATTTCTATATAAGTAACTTACAAAGTAATTGCATAGCTGAATCCTACATTGACAGGAGGCGGGATATATGGAAATATGCTATTTCAATGCTAATATTCTTAATAGAACTTTACATGAAAGTTAGCTAACACTGACGGATGCCTGTTGTAACCTTACCTGGTGAGGGAGCTACCGCAGGTAATTATTGCCTCTGGTCACAGCTCCTCTTGACCTGTAGTGACAGAGCATCAGGACCGTGTGTTGTCTCTACTTTAGTGGGTGCTTTGCAAACATGGGATAATTCTGCTTGTTGCCAAAGCTGATAATTCGTAGAAAATAAAAAATGCCTTGCCTGGGCACAGTACGACAAAGACCAGAATTTCAGAATTACTAACACAATTAAAAAACATTCAACAAAAATGCTATCAAAGAAACCTTCCATAAATGGACTACTGTACTGCATTTAATGAAAACTGTTTTGACATTCCTAAGATAATGCGTAGCAAATACCGATCTATATTTCCAGTATGCAGACTGCAGGATTATAGACAGATTCCGCTTAAAAGCTAGTGAAGTGGCTACCGCCCCTACGACATGTGCCTTAACTTTTAAAGAGGGGAATACTTCAAGTAATTTAGAATAAATTTCCACATGTCTCTTAAGAAAGAAAGCCATGGCATTCTTTGATAATGCACATAAGGGATCTCTCGCTGAGCACAAGTTCTGAGAGGCACCTCTAATCCGTTTCATTCTTTCTAAACAGCATTTAGAGACCTAATTGGACAGAGTTCTGTCTTGGTCTGTTGGCCCTAGAATCTCTGATAAGCTCTAATTAAAAACGAACATGGCCAAGGTTTTGAGGGGTATACATTCTTCACCAAAAATCCTGCTGTAAAGGAGCCAACTGAATTTCTATGAGAAAATCCTACCCTTTTTTGGACAGCTATAGATACTAAAACTATTTTCTTCCTTGTCAAATCCCTATGGGAGGCAAAATTCAACAGCGCAAACGAAGACCTTTGTCACATCCAAAGACTTGAATAAATCTGCAATATCTAGGTTTGTTGACAAGTCTCGACCTCTATGTCTAAAAACTGATGACAGCATTGACCTGTAGCCTTTAGAGGTTGGTGTACCTAATCCCTTTGTGGATATCAAACAACAAAAGAAATCTGCAATCTCAGTTACAGTGGTTTCAGAAAAGAGATTATTTTCTCTGCACCACATTCTGAAAACTGACAATTTGCTTGATGAAGATCAGCAGAAGACTGGCACCTGCACTTTGCAATTGCTTCTGCAGCTTTTCGCTCTGACAAGCTTCCTGACAGTCTAAAGCCTGTCAAGAGCGAGAGTGGATAATCCTTGATTTAATCGAAGGAAGTGGGGCTGTTTGAGAAGCCTTGTTTTCTGAGGTAAGAGCCTGGGGAAATACACTAGCTGATTAATTAAGTCCGGAAACCACTCTTCTGTGGCCAGAAGGGAGCTACCAATGTCCTCAAGATGTTGCTATGGGGAATGAATTTATTCAATACTTCTCTCACCATGCTGAATGGGTGGAAATTGTATATGTCTAGATTCAACCAGTCCTGGAGCATGGCATCCATTGCCCAAGGCTGAGGGTCTGGAACTGGCAAACAATAAAGAGGAAGACGACGATTCATCTATGTCGCGAACAGATCTACCAATGGCTTTTCCCCTTTATCGTTTTCCACAGGGGGTGGGTGCATGGCCTGTGGATTTAAAGACCACTCCGTCAGTTGTACCTGCTGGCGGCAGCTTAGTTTGTCCACTATAAAGTTAACGTTCCCTGGATGAATTGGGTCAGTATAAACATCTGGTTGCTCTCTACCCATAACAGAACCTCCCTGGCTTCTTGGTACAGGTAGCCCTGGTTATTGGCGGGGATTCCATTACCAGGGGGTTGCTTATAAGTGGAAACTACCATTAACCAAAACTCAACAATTTATGCCAATAACCGGTTATCGGCAGCCCAATAACCACCCTTATGCCTTGCCATAAGGCACCTTATGGCTCCGATAACCAGAATTTGGCCTGTTATGGCACCAATAAATCACCGATTTTGTCGCTGGACAAGCGCCATAAAACCGGATCGCCAATAACCGGTGGGGACTGCCTGTATAGAGAAAATGAATGATTTCCTCCTCATCTCTTCTTACGTATGCTAACACTGTCATGTTGTTGGAGTGAGCTATTACTATTTTGTTGTGCATCAGTTGAAAATGCCTGAAGGGCAAGACTAGCTCTCAACTCCTTCATGTTGATGAGCAGGTTGTCTGTTGGAGACCACAGCCCTGCAATTTCTTTGCCATCCAACAGGGCTTCCCAAACTAGGTCTGATGTGTCAGAATATAATGTTAGGTTGGTGTTCAATGTGTGCAACAATTTTCCTACTGCAAACCTGCATTCTTCTAGCCACCACTGAAGATCCTCTTTGATCTCGGAAGAAACTGGCCTTTCGGTAAAACTGGAGGTCTGATGTGTAATCTTCCTTAAGGCATGAACTTTTCTATTAATAAAAGTGTCCCCAACAGGCTCATCCATTCCTTGGCTGAGCACGAGGGACAAGAGAGTAAGGTTTGGATTTTCTTCCAGCAATTTGTTATTCAACGATCAAAGGGAGAAGCCTAAAAACTCGGAGAACCTATCTACATTCCCTACATAAAGTATTAACTGAGAGGGAATCAGTTGTGAATTCTTTAGGTTGATCAGTAATCCAAATTGGCGTGCTAAATTCATAGTCTTCTGTAGGTCCTCTATGCACTTGGCTCACGAGGGGGAGCGAAGGAGCCAGTCGTGGAGATATTGGCACACGTTTATGCCCATGAGGTGAAGGCACTTGGAGAGAGGTGCAAGAACTCTGGTGAACATCTGGGGAGCTGTGGAAAGGCAACAACTCAGTGCCCTGAATTGGAAGATCTGTCCCTGAAATACAAAACTCATATTTCCTGGACTCTGGATGGACTGGAATAATGAAAGTATGCGTCTTTGCAATGCCTATCATTACCATCCAATCCCCTTGTTAGATGGGTGACAGGACTGACTGTTTGTTTTCATAGTGAATTTGGTTGTCTCTACAAATAAATTCAGGGCACTAACATCCAGGACAGGTCTCCACTGCTTGAAGACTTTGGGACGACAAATCAACAGCTGTAAAAACCTTTGCACATTACGTCTTTGACCAATTCCACAGCCTGCTTCTCTAAAAGAGCAGATACTTCCTGAGGCAGGGCTGAAAACCTCTTTGGGCCTATCGAGCTGGTTTTCAAGTTGATGGGCAAAGAGGTTAAGGAAGGTTTCTCCCTGAACAGGACGGCATATCCCCTCCCTTTGATGCATTTAATGCCCACAGTTCTATGCCTCTGGCTTCCCATTGCTTCCAAAACTGTAGTAGCCTCGCTTCTACATTTGCACAGAGGATCGATTCTTCATTTTCTAGGGGTAGGTCTATCTGCAGGTTTCTTACTAATCCTTCCTGCCTTAAGATTCCTGCGAGGTCAGGATTGTAAGCATCCTCTGTTCCCACGAAAATGTTGTTGAGCCCAGAGATACTGTTCTCATGTTGGTAGTGGTTGCAGGAGCCCCTCCTATGTTCCTTGATTGTTTAGCAGATTGTGCAATGTCGTATTGTGTTGTGTCTATTTCTTTTCCAATTCTTCTGTTAATCTCTCAAAAATTCGAATGTGGGAAAAAGACTGGTTTTGTCTGGAGGAGCAAAAAGCAGTGACGATCTCAAGAGGGAGTTAACCCTTTCGTGGTATATGAACACCACAGTTCCCTCTTTTAAAGTACTTCTGTTGTAAACATCAAAGTCAGTTCTCGCAAGTCTCTAATTGCCTATCTATGCACCTGAGTGCACTGAGCCAGTCTGAAGCAAAATTCTCTGAAGGTTCAGACATCCTCTATCTTCTTTGCTAGAGCTCCTTCTGTCCAATCTAGAAAGCTCATTACTTCTAACACCTTAAAAACAGCTTAAATAAGGTGTCTAACTCTGAGGTCATAAAGAATATGTACCTTTGCTGAAGTGAAAGCATAACTCCTAGCTGAATCAATACGACTGGAGAAATCTCCTTGAGAGAAGGCAGATACTCTCAAGGAGGGCATTGACATATGACGCTTGTCTCTGCATCGCAAGATGAGACAGAGGCACACAGAAATTGCTTTGCTGCTTCCTAGGCAACCAAGAGTCTACCTTGGCGAAAGCCTTCTTAGACGAAAAGGACAATACCATCGTGGGAAGATCCGCTGTTCTGAAGGTTGTTGCATCATAAACGCCGATCCTGGGGAAGATTGTATTGCTGGAGAAAAAGAAGAAGGGTAGCAGACAGGTAATGCTGTACAAGACTCCCTCAATCCCTGCTCTACAAAATCATCTTAAGCAAGATACAAACTGTTCCGCTAGGGGCACCGGATGAGTCACATTTCCTAACCCCCCTTCCAGGACAAAAATAAGCTGAAAGAATGGGGGGGGTAGGCTTTTATTTTTAAAGAATCCTGGGTTTGCATGTTGCTTTCAATAAATAAAAAAATGCAAACAAACAACACATTAACAAAACAAGTGAAAATCTCACAGAAAGTAGTAGAAAATCTCCAAACGACAGCAATGGGGCAGAGTGAAAGCATGTCTGTTCACCACAGCAGCTGCAAGCAGGACTCCGGACTACCAGACAAGCAGTTACTGCCTAAATACCTTGTTCTTCAACGGCCGAATTCCAGCCTGTGCCTAAAGGGTTTGTATAACATGTAGGAAAAAACCCAACATCCAGGTGACCAAATTTTCAAGAGCTGCTCAACCACCACGTATCGTCGCAGACCGCCAGAAACAAACCGTTTTGTTTAGCTACATTGTACGTACCTATTCTGCCATGAAAGTGGGCGGGGCGAGTTACCTAAATCCAAAACAAAAGAACACTACTGCAATTTCCAATATTTTTCAAATTTTTAGCTGCTGTAGTGTTTGCAACATATAGCTATGTAGTTACTTGGTAAATGAATCATATAAAAGTAAATTTTGGGTAAAAACCATTGTATGAAAACAGAAAACAACCTGAGAAGAAAGATTTTATTTCAATCTAGGAATAAATTTGAACCACCAATATACACTAATGCTTCAACTGAAGAGCTGCTTTCTGATCTGTAACAATGTCTGTTCAGTGACAAAAACCCTATGTAATAGCCTGCACTTAATTATTTTATGGATATCTTACAACTATCACCAATTCCTCACACTTCCTAACCTAAATTAACCTGAGCTTTAGACTTAACATTTAGTCTAGATATATCTGAAAAGTATGACATCTAAATTGGTGTCACAGCAAAATCACAAATCCATTAACCCTTTCATTTAGATCATGTATATGAACGTCATCCTAACTGAAGTCCTTCATGATTTCTACTCATTATTTCAGCTAGAGAATAAATATTTTGGGGGGATTTCTTAAGCCACTGCATAGAATAAGTAATCAGCTGCAAAATGAAACTAAATTGGGCAGTCTACCTTGAAAAATATTGGAGATACGCATATTTTATTTTTACTCATTATTTCACATACACAGGGGTTCCGTTCTCAGCAGGGTGCTGCTAAGAGAAAACTGCCATTAACCGAAACGCAGCGATTTAGGGTGCTTATGGCACAAAGTTTCGGTTAACGGCGCCAATAACCCTTTATGGTGCTGATAACCGAAACTCAGTCCGTTATGGCATCATAAAAATACAGTCCATTTTATGGTGTTAGACAAGCACCATAAAACTGGATCGCCATTAACCAAGTCTGCCTGTAGTTATTTTGGGGGGATTTTTTAAAGCCATTACATAGAATAAGTAATCAACTGCAAATAACAAAACTGAGTGGTCTACCTGGAAAACTGCTGGAGATAAGCATTTTTGAGCAATATTATAAAGATAAAATCAATTTTACACTTACCGTATGAGTCACTGCCCACACACACAATTGTCAAAGCAAAATGGTTTAGTTGACGTGTTACTCTATTCAGAAGCTACACCTTATTAATAATAAGTAAAAACCTACATCAAACTAGAAAATAAAGGTACTCAGACTGACCGATTGCTATAGAGGACGTGATTTGTTGGATCTAACTTAATGGCATCACTGTAACACTGTATTGCTTCCATCATGTTCCCTGCGCTTAAGGCACTGTTGCCCTTGTCTTTCAGCTCGGCTGCCTGAAAGGAAATTACATGCTGTAATATTAGGAAACATAACATGAAAAAATTACTTCTGCTACTACACATAACAGTAATACCTCTCTCCATTGTACTGTGATTTTATCTGCACATAGTGACTCAATTCTGCTTAAAGCTATGAAAACAAGTTCAATAATATAAGCTACACTACAAGCTGGGCAAAATAAACTGAGATTATATGATGGTGTACCTGGCGTTACATAAAACTGCATAACTCAGCTATTACCCATATATAAAACAATAAAATATCATAATTTTTAATGTAAATTGTATTTTTCTTAACTATACAAACCTGAGGTCCTTTACGTTAGGGAATTACTTTCAGCGCAGGCTGGAATACAGCCGTTAAATTCTTGAACAAGGTGCTTAGGCAGTAACTACTGTCTGGTAGGCTGGTAGGTCCGCCTGCCCGGATGTAAACACTCCACTTTGCCTTTCAGCCCAGGTTTCAGATTGAGGGGTGCCATAAGTGGGCATTAATGCAAAGGACCTCAGGTTTGTATAGTTAGGAAAAATACAATGTACTTTAAAAAAAATTGTGATTTGTTCCTACACGATATACAAATCCTCGGTCCTTTATATTATTAGGAAGACTCACTGACTGGTGGGAGGAATGTGAGCGAGCCTCTAAACTGACTGGAGTTCTGCACATCTGGGCTATTCCTCCTGGTCGTAAGAGTGAGGAGGAGTGCCCTGCCTCTGATAACTGGATTGGAGTATAGGAGCTGCATGATCAAGAGTCAGACTTCTGGGCCTTTTCGAAATGAGAGAAATTGTAACTCACTTGAAAAAGGGCTGGGAAGAATATTTAGAGTCGGAGGCATTAATGCAAAGTTCTGGGAAGGGTTTGCATTATGGCCAGTCTCCTTCCTCCCCTTTCTAGAGGAAGGAGCAGGATTGCTTCTATGATTCTGATAAGAAAAAATGGAAAGGAAACTCACTGTGCAAGCTTACTGCATCAAACACCCGACAAGCAAGTGTAAGTTTGAGTCCTATCTTCAAACTGAAGGAAGAGGAGTAGAAGGACGAGGAGGGGAAGGTCGAGAGGCCAGTCACTCTTGCATCCTTCTTACCACTAGAACCACACACCATAGGCTATATGCAACTTGTCCTCTTGAAGAAGCCGGGTAAGCCAACACAACCTGCCAGCATCCACCACTGGTCCAAGGAAAAGAGGTTCCATGGACCTGTTGGCAGACCCAAAGGAAGAAAGATATAAATATGGCCGCAATGAGACCGCATCTATCTTCTGGTCCGACACATTCTTCTAAAAGATGAAATGTACCCAGCCACTGGCACTGCTCGCTCTCTGAGAGAGCTAACAGTGGACGTATCCAACTAAGAGAAGTTTCCCACCATCTCATAAGATTCTGTGGAAGTCGTGTCATTAGACACTTCTGCATTGGAAGTCAGCAGTGGATAAAGGTATTGATCCTTTGTAGGTACAGTAACACACCAATAGGACAAGGCAGACCGACCTGGATCAACCAATACAAAGTACAAAGCGCAGGAGATCATGAAGGATTTGTACTTGTCAACAGATGCAGAATGATTGCGCATCCAAGACGTAGTCACAACATGACACCTTCAAAATTTTGAAGGGTGATGTTGAGAACAAACCATGCAAATCGTCTACCTTGTTTGCCAACGATGTTGAGAGACGAGATGATTCATGCGAGGCATGTGCACATTAGATGAGAGCCAGATGCCTTCTAGAGACCAAGGTCCCTGTGATGGCAAGACAGAAGTTTCTCATCAGTAGTTGAATCTCAACCAAGGAGAAACAATACTACTTAGTGAATGACTAAGGTGAATGTGGACCTACGTCTTCACAACCGAATCGAGATAAGTGAACTCTCACAATTCTGATGACACCAACCAGTGAAGACGACTCTAATCCCTGGTGTTGTACAGAGGACTGAAAAAGTTATTCCGCTTTTCCATTGCTGCTCTGTGAGAAAATGAGTGATTATAATGAAGACAGAGAGTTTCAGTAATGAAAACACAGAGATTGTACTGCCTGAAGAAACACTTCTTGTGGGCTGGATCAGGAAGGAATTTTCTATTTACTCTGGAAGCAGAGCTAGTCAGGTGAGGTCTTCCATTATTCATGTTAGTGTTTCTGCATATAACGTAAGATATGCAGCTAAAAAAATAATTTTGTATATGTATATCCGTTATACAATCTGTGCACATGTATCACGTGGTACGTACACGTGGCATGCTATGACGTCATCACAAGGAATGTCGGCCGTGAATGATTGGACCTGCGGCAGTCTACTATGAACAGCGAGTGAGTAACATTCAGCTGGATAGCTTTTTGCGTTTAACAATTAATTTTCAATTCAGGGAGAACAAAGAATAAATTAACACCTAACAAATGAGAAAATGTATATTAGAAGACAAAACTAAAAATTTCCAAAGAAAATAATTCTGCATCAATGCAGCAGCTGATGGGGCAGCGGCAATGGAACAGAAGACTACTGACTTTTGTTATACTGTGGGGTAAACAGAAAGATGATAATGAGTCTAATGAGATACATCTGTCTGAAAATTCTTGCAACGGCAAATGTGGAGCACGAGACATGGGCCTTAGGCGAGAATTCCAACCAACCAGAGACCTAAGTCTGTCATTGCCAGGCAGAGATTCAAATTGGTAGTTTACCCTCGATAGAGAAGAAGCAATACCAGGACGAACAGTCTGAGAGAGTAGGCAGTACTCTGCCACTTACTCAACTCCTTATACTTAGTTGCCCGGTAGTGCATTCCATGATGGAATGCATTCTGCTAGAATCATCGAGCGCATAAAAGATACACTTGAACATCTGCACTTTAACTGAAATAGGAGGGAAAGAAACCCTCTCGTTTGGTGATAATGCAAATGTTGTGATGTTGTTGGGAAACAGTACCACTAGTCCTCTCAAAATCAAAATTGGAAATTCTTGGGAGCCCCAAAAGGCTGTCCTGAGTTCAGGTTAATTAAGAGAAGGTATTACTTGTCTCGGTCACATACCACAAGAATTAACTTACCCATATGCGCCTATTACTCAGACAATGCAAATGATAACAGAAGCATGTCGCAAGGAGAATATACAGTGGTCCCCCCCGTATTCGCGGGGGATGCATACCAGACCCCCTGTGAATAGTTAGAACCCACAAATAGTTGGAACCCCTTTAAAAATGCTTAAAACCTTCTATTTTGTCAGTTAAAACTCAAGAAAAAAAACACTAAAAATGTTTATACATGATTTTTTAAATATAGTTTATCACAAAAAGCACATTTTATGATGAAAATAAAAAAAAACCCAGGAATTTATGGATATTTCTCATAAAAAAATACTGTGAATAGGCGAACTTTCCACGAATAAAGCAGGGAAATGTTCCTGAGAGAAATCCGTGAATGTGTGAGTCCGCAAATCTGGAGAACGCGAATATGAGGAGTCCACTGTACTAGTATATCCAAAGGTTCCTGTAATTCTCACTCCAGCCTAATTCTTCTTCATTCGAGACAAGAATAAGGATTGGAAGTAGACCACCACCATTCTTTAATGAAGAGAGCAAAGGTGAATTTGTCCGAAGGGGGACTTCTACGATGATAACAAGACACTGAAGAAGACTAGTTCAAGCCGAACTGGCTGTCCCGAAATCAGTAGCACTAGAGAGGCGTTCAAACTTCTGTGCTATCCATCCTGAACAGACTGACGGATGTTCAGTAAGATCAAACCAAAAACATAGTCTCTCGGGTTTGAACTCTGAGGAGTAGACTCCATAGAATTCCTCTTATTTCCTTGTTCATTCTGGTGTAACCAGGAAGTAGAGAAACAAAAAGAGAGGAGGATTGACTCTTGCCCACTCTTCTCTGAACTTTTGGTGTTCTCACTCTGTCAAAGGAAGCATCCATTTCTCACAACTGTTTCATTTGCGCAAACACGAGCGAAAGCCGAGCGGAATTAAATGCAGTAAAAGCTGGCGAGAACTTGCCACGTCTTGCTATGCATCCATTTTCTCTGTGATCGAACCTCTACAGAGGACTAGGACCCCTCCTATCTCCAGATGCGTTGTCCGGAGGAACAGCAACATCGATCTTGGCACCTGAATAGCAATTCCTGGCCTTTAGAGGTGGGTGTGAGGCACCAACATGGGTCAGTCCCTTCTCTCGCCCTGCGCCAGTCATGATCACCGACTGTGGACGTACAACCCCACCTTGGAGTTTGTACACTCGGAGGATCCGTACACAAGTACATGAGCAGTGCCCTTGGAACCAGAGACAGGAGAACGAACCTGGGTTCGAACTCCTGGGGCTCCCGAGACACCATACACCATATTTTTGGGATAGCATCCTGGTTCCCGCTCCGGAAGGAGCAGGTGAGCCAAAGAGACAGCCAATTGCTCCCTCCCCAGGGAAAGGATTCCCACGTTGGCGAGAAAACCCCACTCTAGTAATACAATCAGGCGAGCCTTGTCTCGCCCTGGTGCTGGGCAACATGATGAAGTCAAGCATTTAGCGAGCGCCATTGAAACCAAGGGATCCAGGCACTCGGCGAGACTCGCAATTATTGTCATAATTACCAGGAATAGTCACCTCGGTTGAACGTTTGCAGATCATAGAACACCAAAGCACTCTGAGAGTGCTGGAAATTCCAAAGAAGGGGAGGGGCTCCTCCTCCTCAACTCCTGTAGCAATCAAGGAGGAAACAGGCATAAAAACTAGTCCTAAATGCGAGCATCTAAGACTGGAAAGCGAGTACAACAGAATATGCACTCGAGGCTCTCAAAACACAAGAACCCATAGGGGACTGAGAATTGAAATCCATCCAAAAGACAGAAAGAGCCAGGGAGAATATAGTCTCCAGGTGTTCGAATATTCGAATCCTAAGAATCTAAACACCAGATGTCGAGACAGTGAGAGGGCTCTCAAATTCGTGTAACGGCTAGTCAGCAAGAGCTTCCAAACATGCCTTCACTGGAAGATGTCCTAAAGCAAATTGGAGTGTTTACATCCAGGCCTACCACACGGAAGTTAATGCCTAACCACCTTGTTCAACAATTTAATGACCGTATTCCAGCCTATGCTGAAAGTACTTCCAAATGTAGAGGACACAGGGTTTGTACTATATCGTGTAAGAACAAAAATCAGTTTCTTTTAGCACTGTCTCACCCATTTTCTGCATAGTGGTGAGGAAAGAGACAAATTTCGAGTCCATATCGGCTCAAGAATACTGACACGGGATTGGGATCGGGAAATATTATACAGAGTCGAGGGCAGGAGAAACCACTACGGGGTTAATAGGAACAGGATTAACAGAATTCAGAGAATATCCTGGCTACTAACTGACTTAGAAGAAGATCTCTGTAAGCCTTTCTGATTCTATCTTTTTTCTAACTTTCTCATATACTTTCCAGTGCCTTCCACTCCTGAGATGTTAAAGACTTACATTCTTCACGTATTCTCAAAAGAACATTCACGTCCCCTACAGCTAACACAAGTAGAATGAGGATCAAGTGAAGCTTTAAAGAAGTCTAGTCTTACACCCTCTACTACACACCCTAAACTGAATAGAGCCGGTGTCAGACATCGTGAAAAAACCAAAATAATTCCTAAAAAGGACAACAATATCAAAACCAAAATAACTATAGCGCTAGCAAAAAGATCAGTAAACTCAAGGTACATCCACCAAAAAGGAGAAAACCCAAGATGATCAAATCCAAATTCCAACCAGCAGAGGAACAGAGTTACCGGTTTCGACGGCAGGAAAACTTCTGATTTATTGTTGGAATGGAATGGTTCCTGGTACCCGGTAGAGGACAGGAGTAGAGGGATCACCTGTCAAACCATTAGCGCTACCGCGAATTTTCAAATTCTGCCGTGACGTCAGGAGACGACAGCTAGACGTAACCACCGGGTAAGTTATATAAGTGAAATTTCACATTATCCCCCAAAACTGGCCTCTCTGATTTCCCGTACTGTCAGTCCATTACAAGACCCTGTTCATGCTTTTTTTTTTTTTACTTGGTATTACACATTTTTTATTTTTCTTAAAACATGGCTGAGTTTCCACATTCGTGTGAAATCATCCTCCCTCAATGACATCATTCACCTTCCCACCAATCAAGAGACCTTATCACACCTCCCATTGCAAATACCCAAATTGAGTTTTCATATTACTTAGCAAGAAGTACTCAAATTGTTAGCACCTGTCGCTCCACATTCTCAAACTAACTGTATTTTCACCATTAATTGTGATAATACTTTTGTCAACGTATATTTCCGTTTATGGTATTTTACATTTTTTGTCTTGTTCCGTCATTAGAGATTGTTAATTGAAAAAATATTGTTATGATACAATAAAGTTTTGTACATACTTACCTGGCAGATATATACTTAGCTATAGTCTCCGACATTCCCGACAGAATTTCCAATCTCGCGGCACACGCGACAGGTAGGTCAGGTGGTCTACCCTTCCCGCCGCTGGGAGGCGGGTGTATGAACCAATCCCGTTTTCTAATCAGATTTTCTCTTCCACCTGTTTCCTGAGGGGAAGTGGGCAGGCCCATTAAATCACTATATATCTGCCAGGTAAGTATGTACAAAACTTTATTGTATCATAACAATATCATTTTTGTACATGAACTTTCCTGTCAGATATATACTTAGCTGATTGGCACCCTTGGTGGAGGGTAAGAGACAGCTAAACAATATAGAAAAGGGAAACAACATATGTTGTAGGATATAAAAACCTTGGGATACTTACCTGGTTAGGCAGAAGACTTCATGGATACTGTCTATGAGTCTGCATTGCCTGAAGAGCTACAGAGAGGGCGTGACCTGTTGCTGAAAGACTCTTCGGATCTACCAAAGGGATTTCTCATCCAGTTACATGTAGAATCCAAGTAGGATCTTGTCAAAGGGGTTCGCCCCGCTTACATGACAGAACCTGTCCACTACTATCACAAGGAGCCAAAACAATCCAGACCACCTAACCAATCTAACCCCGTGTTAGATCTAAGACACGAAAGAGATGCCTATCCGCATCCTCTTTCATTCAACCATAAAACCACAAACCACCAAATAGGATAAAAATTTAGCTAAACTAACAAGGATACGTTTCAGCTCCCTGCCCTAGCACCGAATCCGCAGATACGTAGGGTCCTAAGGCGAAGCACTTATCATACGTGATCCTTACGAACTTCTTTAGTGTCTCTCCCAGGCAGGATCTTGAAGGGAGGAAAAGCATACATATCTAGACCCTTCCAATCCAGCAGAAGGGCATCCACTGCTATTGCCCTCGGATCCGATATTGGAGAGCAATACAGGTCTAGTCTCGCGTTCCTGGTGGTGGCGAAGAGGTCTAGATGGGGCCTGCCCCACAGTTTCCACAGGCTCTGGCAAACATCTTGATGAAGAGTCCATTCCGTCGGGAGGACCTGATCTTTTCAGCTGAGGAGGTCTGCCCTTACATTCCTTTCCCCCTGTACGAATCTGGTGAGGAGCCTGACACTCCTTACCTCGGCCCACAGCAAAAGATCTCTCGCTGTTTCATACAGGGAGAAGTGGAGTGCGTCCCACCGTTTCCCGATGTATGCCAGAGCTGTGGTGTTGTCCGAGTTGACCTGAATAACAGCGCCTCGGACGTGAGACTCGAAGGCTTTCAACGCCAGTCAAACAGCCATCAGATCTTTCTTCTTGATGTGCCAGGCCACCTGTTCTCCCTCCCAGGTGCCTGAAACTTCCTTCGTTCCCAGAGTCGCCCCCCAACCTGTCTCCGACACAACACTAGGCTGGGGTTCAGGGTTTGCAGTGAAAGGCCTTTGACAAATCTGTCGGGATCTGCCCACCACATGAGCTTCTCTATTATCTCCCGAGTTACGACGAAGGAGAACGTTAAATCCTGGGAACGACGATTCCAATTTTGATTTAGAAAGAACTGAAGAGGTCTCAGGTGTAACCTTCCTAGGGAAACGAATTGCTCCAGTGAGGAGAGCGTCTCCAACAAACTCATCCACTCCCTCGCTGTGCATGCATCTTTCCCTAGGAAGGTTGCAATTTTCTCGGAGCCTCGGGCTATCCTTTACCGGGGATATGCCCGAAAACCGCAAGAATCCATCCGATGAATCAGATAAACACACTCCTGACTGGGGATGAGCTGGGATTTCTGGAACTTGATCAAGAGTCCCAGCGAACTTACCAAATCCATCGTCTTTTGAAGGTCCTCCAGACAACGTTCCCTTGATCTGGCTCTTCTTAGCCAATCGTCCAGATAAAGGGATATCCTCACTCCTTCCAAATGAAGCCACTGCGCGACATTCTTCATGAGCCCCGTGAAGACCTGAGGGGCTGTCGAGAGGCCAAAGCACAAGGCCCTGAACTGGTAAACCTTCCCTAGCATCATGAACCTTAGATACTTCCTCGAGGAAGGATGGATCGGCACATGGAAGTAAGCGTCCTGCAGGTCCAGGGACACCATCCAGTCCCCTGGACGAAGAGCAGCCAACACCGATACCGATGACGTGGTTTCCATTGAGAACTTCCTCTTCTCCACAAAGTCCAGGGGACATCCAGGGCAGAACCGGTCTCCATCCCCCTGAAGACTTCGAAACTAGGAAGAGGCGGTTGTAGAAGCCTGCCGAGTGAAGATCTGAAACTAGTTCTATAGCCTCTTTTTCCAGCATCTGGTCTACTGCTAGAAAAAGGGCTTGGTTCATGATGGGATCCTTGTACTTGGCCGTCAACTCCCTTGGAGATGTCATTAAGGGAGGTCTTGAAGAGAAAGGAATGAGATATCCCTTTTGGACTACTGAGAGGGACCAGGTGTCCGCCCCTCTCTGGGCCCAGACATCTGCAAAACTTCGGAGTCTGGCGCCTACTGTCGTCTGGAGGACTTGCTTGCTACTTCGGGGTCTTGATGGACTTAGAGAAGGTTTTACCTCTCCTGCCAGGTCTTCGCCCTCTAAAAGATCTGGAAGATGAACCCCCTCGAAAGGGCTCCTGCGATGCGGGTTTCTCCTTCTTGGCCTTAGCAGAGAAGGCCGGTCGAGGTTTCCTCGTCGACTGTGCGAGCAGGTCCTGAATTGCCTTGGCCGAGAGAGAGCTCGAAATGTCCTGAACAATCTTCTTGGAGAAGAGCTGCGACGAGAGCTGCGAGTAAAACAGCGACGACCTCTGGGCGTGAGAAACCAACTTCGTCAGAAGGAGCAGTACACCACCCTTTTCTTGACTACTCCTGCACCGAACAATGACGCAATCTCGCTCGCGCCATCTCTCACGGACTTATCCATGCAGGACAAAACACAGTGGAGGTCTTCTGGAGAAAGGGCGTCCGGCGTCCGAGTCTTCTGGCCAAGACTCCCAAAGACCAATCCAGAAAGTTGAACACCTCGAGAACTCGGAACATCCCCTTCAAAAGATGATCGAGCTCATTCATAGCCAAAGACGTCTTGGCGGAATTAAGGGATGATCGTATGGTGGCGTCCACCAAAGAAGAGAAGTCTGAATCGGCTGAGGAAGGAAGACCCAGGGCCAAGGGCTCTCCCGTTTCATACCAGAACCCCATACGTCCCGTCAGCTTAGATGGGGGGAAGGAAAAAACAGTCTTCCCTGCTTCTTCCTTGGAAAGAAGCCATGAGCCAAATCCCCTTAGGGCCTTCTTCATACATAACGTAGGCTTCATCCTGACGCACGAGGAACTCTTCGTAGTCTTGGAGGTCGAAAAAAGCGAATGTGGAGACGGAGGAGTGGCAGGGCTGAGGGAATCTCCGAACTCTTGGAGAAGCAAGGCGGTTAGCTTCTTGTAAGCCGAAACCGAGGCAGTCTTGGCGGATTCATCATCCGAGCCTTCCTGGTCTTCTTCCACCGAAGAACGAGGAGGGTCCTTAGAAGAGGCGGCGGTCCTGTCAGGAGAAAGGCGCCTACGAGAAGCTTGTCGCCTATCAGGAGTGGCAAAAACATCAGGAGAACGACAAGCAGAGGCAGATGAGCGCCTGCTAGATACGAGGAGCCTGGGAGAAGACTCGTGCTTCAAAGTCGACGAAAACTTGGATGTAGGAGAGCTCCTATCAGTAGAAGAACGCCTCCCATGATGAGGGCGCCCACGAGGCTCTTGGGTCTAGTCAAGAGGCGAGCGGCTTCCCGGAGAAGAGCGCCTACTAGGGGAGTAGCGCCTGCGAGGTTCTTGGCGCCTGTGTCAAGAGGAGAGTGGCTACCAGGCGAAGAGCGCCTACCAGGAGAGAGGCGCTTGCAAGGCTCTTGGCGCCTACCCAGGAGAGGGGCGCTTCTCGCGAGAAACCCCTCACTCGGGAGAAGCCGCAACATCCGGAGAAGAGCGCCTACGTAGAGGAGAGCGTAAGTCGAGAGACGGGCGCCTGGACTTCTTGATTGGAAGAGAAACGTCCTTCCTCCGACGAGAACTACCGGCCAGGGAGTCAGCGAGGGCCGAAATCTGCGCCTGGGGACGTTTTCAGGCTCCTCTTCCGGAGGGAGTAGAGTGAGGAACACGAGGAGAAGAGCAATCAAGAGATCTCCTGGGCCTCTTCACATCCAGAGAAGGCTCATCTGGAAAGACTTCCGAGCTGGAAGCCAGGAAGCTGCAGGGTGCCTTCCACTCTCTTCAAGGGGCGCGAAGCTTCCGGGGAGCTCCATCCACGCTTCGGCATGGCGAGGCATACGAGTTGAAGCACTGGCAAAGAATGTCCTTCTTGATGCGGTCCGAGGCAGCCTGGGAAACGCATATCAGGATCTGCCGAAGGGACGCCCGACCGACGGTGGGGGTTTCTCCCTAACCTTCCTCCCCCGCGGGCTCTCGACTTTCCTCCTCCACTGGGTCAGGGAGTCTGGAAGAGGTCTAGGCCTGGAAGCTACGGAGCCGGTCAGACGCCCCCTCCACAACACTAGGGGAACTGCACAAATCACTTTCACATTCACTCTTACCTTTCTCCAAGGAGCGGATCTTGAGCTCCATGCTGCGGATCGTGGCTTTCATCGCAGCCACCTCCGATGACGTATCCTCGGGTTCGACGCAGGGGCTGAAACAGGGCAAGAAGGATCTGCTTCTACGAGAGGGTTAGGTTCTAAATCTAGCTCGCTAATGCGAGACCTACTCGAGCTTCGAGAAGAAGCCTTACGCACCGTCTCCTCTCCAACTTCCTCAAGTAGGAAGAAAGAGACTTCCACTCATCTTCATTCAAACCTTCACATTCCTTACATGGGTTATCAAAAGCACAATCATTCCCCCTACGCCTCATACATACAGTGTGAGGGTCCACCGAAGCTTTCGGCAACCTCACCTTACATACATCTACTGAACATACTCTAAAAATAGCAGGTGTTTTAACAACAGAATCCAAATCAGACATATTCAAAGAGAAATCCAAAGCAAATCTAAACAGATTCACAAAAAGCGTTATGCCAAGACCAAAAAGATTCCAGTACGACCCCCCCCCCCCACCAAAAAATCCATCCAAAAAAGATCCCAGGCAAGCGGAGAGCAAAATCAACGAGGCATGGATGAACCCACAACAGGTGTTGCCGGTTCCAGCGACAGAGAAAATCTGATTAGAAAACGGGATTGGTTCATACACCCGCCTCCCAGCAGCGGGAAGGGTAGACCACCTGACCTACCTGTCGCGTGTGCCGCGAGATTTGAAATTCTGTTGGGAACGTCGGAGACTATAGCTAAGTATATATCTGACAGGAAAGTTCATGTACAAAAATTGTGTTTCCAACTTCCTCCTACCCCTCCCTGTCCAACAAAATGAAGACTCGTGAGTTCACTGTGTAAGGTAAGTACCTTTGTGATTTAGTCATTGTTCAACCCTTATTGGTGATTACGAAATTAGTAAATTCATATTTAGTCCGTGATAAAGTGTTATTTTGGTTAAAAGTTCGTTTGAGTTCTGTAAGCGACTTTAGTGACGCCATCCTACCAACTCGTACCTGTGCACCCACCACCCCGAGTGATTCACCTCCCATCAGCTGCTCCCTCCCGTGGAACACATGGCTCCCTGAAGATGGCGTATCCCCTATCCTCTACCAGAACAAAAACATAAGTCACTTTGTGTAGGTGTGTTGTCCCCCACCCAAAACCCTTATTTCCTAAAGTCCCCCATCCTTACTGGTATCATAACTGAAACTCCACAGTGCTTATTTGATTGTATTTATACATATTTTGGTCTTAATTCACTCCAAATTGCACTTTAAACTACATTCCTGTTCCTGGTTCCTAAGCACTCGCTCCACAAAAACAGTTGCAGGCAGCAAACGACTACACTGTTTATGAGGTGCAAAGCTTTATTCCCATCATTGTTTACCTTCCGCATTATTTAATTTAACTTTAATTTGTTACTTCAAAATGTTTATTTTAATTCATGTCTATTATCCATTTTTTGCAACCAAATTAACCCTTAAAAATTACAAATATTTCTTAGATACAAGTGAACGACGGCAAAATTTCATCATTGCCAATTTAGTGGAGCTTCACACATAAAATGATGCATTACAAACTGTTTCCATGAATTCTAGTTGTCATAGTAATGCAATAGTGATAAAATTGCTCTAATATGTATATAGGTGGAAGAACCAACTGGACTAGCGGATCCATTTTCCAAAGCGTGCGTATCCACCCTCCGAAAAAGTACTTTAACACATCCAGACACCAGAGATGGGCAACAGTCACGAGTTGTTGTTGGTGGTGAGAGCAAGAGCTCGAAACCTCTACTATCCTTTCAAAAAAATAAGTATTGTTTTCCTCCAAAGTTAGAAACTTAAGGTCCATAACTTTTTGAAGAATTAAAACAGGTTAATGTAAGTCTGGTTCTATGCAGCGCACACATACCTCCATGACGCTTTTAAAATATTTACTTACGACTCCGAATATTTAGAAGATTGATGCCATCTCGATGTGAGTCGCTTGTGCAATAAACTTCCCATTCCATGTGCTAAATCCGCACACCACTTGATCCATAGATGCTGGGACACTTTCTTCATAAAAATCGTAAATAATGACTTTCAACCACGACTTATTCAAGGAAACTTCAATTTTTTGGTAGAAGAAGCGTGCATCAGATAATTATTTAAATAGTTAAACGGCAGTATAAGGTAATGAATTGCATAAATTTTTTACATATTCATGATTATTAATTTGAAAATATTTGTTGTTGAAAAAGTAAATATATTCCTGACTCAAATATCAACAGTTATTCTGTGAACAGTAACTACAGCGTTGTTCGCGCATCTGTTCTATTGGTTATCAGCGTTGCCAATTGGTATGTGTTTACCCGCCAAACTGGGTATAAGACTTACACAAACTGGGGAAATAAGGGAAAATTAGCATATCTATTTTTAGTACATATATATATATATATATATATATATATATATATATATATATATATATATATATATATATATATATATATATATATATATATATATATATATATATATATTATATATACTATATATATATATACATATATATATATATATATATATATATATATATATATATATATATATATATATATATATATATATATATATACACAGTAGAACCCGCCCTTGACTCACGAACACAATCCGTTCCTAGACCTTGGTCGTGTTTCCAAATTGTTCGTAGACTCGGAGCTAATTTCCCCATAAGGTTTAATGGGAATAATATTAATTGGTTTTTTCTCGACCCCTACGAACCAATATATTATGTATATTTTGCCTTATTTTACACAGATAATGTACAAAGTCAGTGTAAAAAACCTTAATATATCTAATAATATAATTTAAAATGGTAAACTAACACTATAAAAACGTTTGTAAAGTGAACACTTACTATGACTGGCGAGACTTCTGGCTTGACAGACAAGAGACGAGGAGGGTGGTGGGTGGGGAGGAGGTTATTGTGCGGAAGGAGACCCTCCCCCATCCAGGTCGGGGAGATCACGTTCCGGAGATTCAACTCTTCTATTTTTTTGGTTTTTTTTGGTGAACGTTTAATCACAAACTTATCCAATGTCTGTTGCCTTTTCCTTCCTTGCATAACTTTTCTGAAATGGCTCAAATTAAATTTTCATTGAGCATATTCACGATCCTGTTCGTAACAATTTTGTCCGGATGATACAATTCAAGGAAGCACTGGACATCATTACCACTTTTCCTATGCGGCTTTTATCACATCACTGCTGACATCTGTAACTTCCTCCCCAGCCTCCTCTTCGTCAGTTGATTGCTCGAGCAAGTTGCTCCTGCTGCTCTTTGTGGAGTTGAACAAGTTCGTCCGCAGTCAATCTTCTGAATGTTCAGCGACCAATTCTTCAACATCTTCGTCGTTGAACTTGTAGAACCCATACTGTTGCCCATGGACACAATTTCTTGCACAATCTCGGCATCGAAGCCCTCAAAAGTCACGGACAGTTACGCACTGGGGCCAAAGTTTCCGCCACGCAGAATTTAATGTGCGGTACGTAACTTCAGTCCATGCGTTATCAATGAGGGTTATGCAGTGAAAAACATTAAAGTGCTTCTTCCAAAATTAATTTCTTTTAAGGTTAATTTTGTCTCTTCAGTTACACGGAAGCATCTGGAGAGAGCGCCTTCGTATATAATTTCTTAAAATTGCTAATGACTTGTTGGTCCATGGGCTGGAGACGAGGTCGTGTTGGGTGGAAGGAACTTGAACTGAATGAAGTCATGTTCACTGCAGTCAGCCAAGTACGAAGGGTGTCCGGGGCATTATCCATGATCAGAAGGCACCGCAGGGGTAGCTTGTTCTCTGTTAGGTACTGACTCACGGTCGGCGCAAACACTTCATCAATCCACTCCATAACAAGTTCCGTGTCACCCATGCTTTTTGTATTGGCCCTCCACATTACAGGCAGTCTGGCCTTATTTACGTTGTGCTGCTTAAAGGCACGCGGGTTATTTGAGTGGTAGACAAGTAGCGGCTTTAGTTTCAAGTCGCCACTTGCGTTTGAGCATAACAAAAGCGTAAGCCTGTCCTTCATTGGCTTGTGGCCTGGGAGCGCCTTCTCTTCTTGGGTGATAAATGTCCTGTTGGGCATCTTCTTCCAGAAGAGGCCCGTTTCATCACAATTGAAAGAAAATCTGTTGAGCGACGTATCCTTCGGCCTCCACGAACTCGGCAAACTCGGTCACGAATGCCTCGGCAGCAGCCTTGTCTGCGCTAGCAGCCTCACCATGCCTAATTACAGAGTGAATTCCAGTTCTTTTCTTGAAATTATCAAACCACCCTTTACTAGCCTTAAAATCATCTGGCGTGGCACTAGTAGAAGGAGTTTCCTTCAGCAAACTCTGATACACTTGCCGAGTCTTTCTCGCAGATGATCGGCTCGTTTACACTATCACCTGCCATCTGGTTTTCTCATGTACCCACTTCAAAATTATTTTTTCTGCCTCTTCGAGGGTTTGCGATCTCATCTTGGTTAGTACTGTCACTCCCTTCGCAAACATTTGCTTCTTTAATGGCATCCTTGTTTTTCAAAATTGTCGAAATTGTCGACTTGGCCATCTTGTACTCACTTGCGATATCAGTCACGCGAACACCACGTTCAAACTTTTCTATAATTTCTTTTCTTTTTATTCAATGGTTACTTCTTCTCTGCACCCTCTTCTCACCATCACTCTTCACTTTATTCTTTCACCACCACTCTTCACTTTCTTAGGGCCCATTATGAAGAAAATCACAAGTTTTTTTAGCGCAAAAAAGGCTAAGCGAATTGACGAACGTCTTGTACACAATGAGATGAGACAAAGAGCGATGCGTGGGTGACGCCGTGCGTGGGCGGCTGGAGGATGGCTGTTCCCATGGCAACTCAAACGCTCTCACGTGTGCTGGGCGATTTCGCGCATTTTTCAAATGTTTGTGTCTAAAATTAGTTGTGAAACAAAGTGAATTGTTATTTTCCAGAAATTTCCAGCATTTTTCAAATGTTTCATGTCTCAAAATTAGTTCATGACCCAAACAGAATTTTTATTTTCCGCATTTTTTTTTGTTCGTATCTCAAAGTTAGTTCGTAGTTCAAGGGTGAAATTTTACCTATAATTTTGGTCGGGGATCGAGTTGTACGTGGGTCAATGCGTTCGTGAGTCAAGGGTCTACTGTATATATATATATGTATGTATGTATGTTATGTATGTATGTATGTATGTATGTTGTATGTATGTATGTATATATTATAGAGCAATTTTATCATTATTTCATTACCATGACAACTAGAATTCATGGAAAACAGTTTGTAAATGCATCGGCGTAAGTGTGAAGCTCCACTATATTGGCAATGAGGAGTCCTTTTGCTGTCTGTTCGTATCTACTTTAGAAATATCTAATTTATCGGGTTAATTTGGTTTGTTGCAAAAAATGACAATTTGTCGAAAATTGCATTTTTCCTAACTATACAAACCTGAGGTCCTTTAACAATAGGAAGGTAACTAGCGGCAGCTGGGACGGTCGTAAGCTTCGAACAAGGGGAGAACGGTAGTTAACTGCTTGTCCGATCGTGCGCGCAGGCCCGCGCGCCCGAGAGGTGAAGAATCACTTTTGCTTTAGGCCCATGCAAAAAGTTGCAGAGTGAGGGGTGGCATGAGGTGGGACTATATGTAAAGGACCTCAGGTTTGTATAGTTAGGAAAAATGCAATTTTCGACAAATTGTCATTTCCGTTCCGATACGTAATACAAACCCTCGGTCCTTTAACAATAGGAAGACTCACTTCTTGGTGGGAGGAATCTGAGTCGGTTTTTGTGAACAGACTGGTGTTCGTCCAACCCTGAGTGCCTCCTGGTCGTAAGAGCAAGGGAGGGATCCAAACCTCTGTCCGATTGATCGGGGTGTGCACCGCAGGATCAATGGTCAGACCTCTGGGCCAAGTACTAAGAGAGAGGCAAGCGTATCTCTTCGTACCAGCAAGCAAGAACTTGTTCCTGTTTGCAAGAGACAATCATAAAATGATGGGTTGTCTCAAGTTGGCATCCACTTCCTCCTCCCCCTTGTTGGAGGAAGTGGTGGATATTTACTCCTATCCCTACTGAAAGGGATAGAATGGTGCTCTATTGAGTAGCTCACCTGCATCTCGTCCTTACCCAGCAGGGTGACGACGTGTCTCTACCCAGAGGTAGAGGGAAGAAAAAGATGGAAGAGGAGTCAGTCACTCTCATTCCTCATCCATTCTTACGGTCACACCAGGACTCGATGCTGTTCAGCCTGCGAGGGTCTGGGTTAACTACACAACGTGTTGAGCAACCACCACGGTTCCCAAGGAAAAAAGATCCAAGGAACTGTGGGCAATATCCTGAAGGTAGAAGGAGGTGCATGCGGTCCGGTTGGACCAGGCGCCTGCCTTCATTACCTGCGCCACGGAGAAGTTCTTGCGGAACGCGAGAGAATGATGAAGAGGCGTCCACACTCATCCTGGGTGTCGAGTTTCTTCAGACAGCTCCGTCGCGCCTTCCACAGGACAAAGCAGCATAGCCTTCGTATCGGAGGCGGTGAAGTCCATTAGGGAGGGTATTGTGAAGGACTCGAACCAATCGTCAGTTACCGAAGGGTTCTGAGTCTTCGCTACGAAGATCGGTACGAAATCGAGCGTCACAAATCCCCATCCCTTTGTGCTTGACTTCCCAAGAGAAGTCATGCAGTTACTAAGACGAAAAGAAGGGAATAGTCGTATGACCTATCCCTCTTCTCGACTTTGGTTATGTACAGTACTCATACTGACAAGCTATTAAGACGAAGTAATGATTGCTCTGGAACAACCGAACTAAGTCCACAGCATAGTTCGTAACTGAACTCGGGAGCTCTGGACAGCTGCCGACTGAACTGGTTCGGAATCAGTAGAGGCAAGTTGTCCAAGCATCCGGGTAAGTCACGTGACCTTCGCCCTTTAAAGAGTTATGCTGAGAGACCAACCCCCCCAAATAAAATATTTGTTAGTCACCGATGCCGGACGGCGCGGCGATGATTCTCTTAATGCATAAGCTCAAAAGGCGAAAGTCAATTGCCTTCAAAAGACCGAGGTCCCTGATGGCAAGAAAATCTCATAGACGTTGAATCTCAGCTTAAGGAGAAACAACACTATGTGACGTTTGAAGACAAAGGTAGGCAATGAATGCAACCTACGTCTTCCAGCTGAATCGAGAAAGAAGGAATCTCAAGATTCTAAACCTGTGCTTACAAATGACTGAAAAACGCTAACCGCCATTTCATTGCTGTCCGTTGTGCAATAAAAGCGGGCGTTCTTCAGTAATGAAAACACAGGGGAGGAGAGCCGCTTGAAAGAACTGCTTCTCATGGCTGAACGTTTGGAAGTAGAGCTGGCAGTGTGGGAGTAGGCGATGTCTTTCAACATACATCTGCTAATCCGGGTGAACAATGAACAATTGCACACCTCCGAATACAAGATATTTTGAGGACACAAACTCAGATTCCGCAAAAATCATTCGCATTATCGAGATACGATGCAGCAAGAGACTATTACAGAATTCTGTTACCGTGCGGTAAACAGAAAGATGAGAGTCGAATAGATATCTCTGTTTAAAATTCTCGCAATACCGAAGACGATGAATACTAGCGTCACGGCAGTAGATGGTCATTCATGTATGCGAGAATCCCCGTTAATCAGAGACTTAAGTCTGTGATTGTTGGGCAGAGATACGGTTTGGTATTCAATCAAAGCAGGTGAGAAAGACATAACCAACCGTCCATCTCAAAGCGGCAGCTGGTACTGAAATGCCTCGGGCAATTCAATACGCAGTAGCTGTCGCCGACTCGTCATCCTGAGTTGCCAAGTAATCCTTTCACGAAGGAATGCGTTCGGCTAGAACCACCGAGCATAAAAAGATATGCTCGAGCAATTATATTTATGCGAAACGAATTTCGGTAAAATATAAAAGCTTAAATGCTGTTGTTGTGACAACACCATAAGTATATAAAATTGAAACTGGAAACTCCTGGGAGGTTGCAGGCAACCCCGAGTTGCAGTTCAATTAGAATACTTTTCGTCTAAGTCGCAATCCGTAGAATAACCAGGATATGCGCCTACCCCTCGGACCATTCAACTGCTTAGCAGAATCATGTCGCGAGGTTAATATACGTAGTATATTTGTAGGATTCTGAACAACGATCTCCATCCTAAATTCTTTCCTTCAAGAAAACAAAATAAGGATTGGAGATCGACCACCTTCGGTCTCTATCAGAGAGTGAAGAAGACTTCCTCGAAGGAAAGCTTCAATGGTGAACAGAATACTAAGACGATAGTTCAAGCCAAACTGGATATTCCCGTCCGTTCTTCTCTATTCCAGGTTGGTCGCCTATTGTGAGATAGTCTTCTTTCAGCAGCAGTCTTCTTCCTAATGCTAGAAATTCCAGGAATTCGAGCATAGGCGAGGTTCCCGATTATCGTGTAACATATCGGGGATTCTCGGTCTCACTCACTTTGGACCGTGGTTCCTCGCCTAAGTGTTTGGAGATCGTAAGAAACTCTAACACTCTGAATGCGCTAGAATTCCGTAGAAATCTAAAGCAGTCTGCGAAAACCCCACCGAATTCGTCAAACGATATCGGCTGGTGGTCCTCTTCGATTCCCGTAGAAATCGAGAATGGGGCAGGATCCCTCCTCAACGACCGGGGCTTACGTCAGGTAGGACCCGAAGGTCCCCCCGGTAGCGCAGTCCCCCAGCGTGGAATCCTACAGAGAAATCTCTGTAGGATCCCTCCCCTCCCTTTCCCTCGTAGCCGTAAGGAGAGAGGGAATGGGGGAGGAATTGGATACTCGCTCGCCTTCCCAGTGGAACTAGCAGTTGGAGAAGATTGTAGGAGCAGCCATCGCCTTGCGGCGATGGCCTCTCAGAGTCTGGGAAAACGTATCGTCAGGAGAAACAAAACGTTTTCCCCGAGGAGGGTTACGAACTCTCACTGTAGGTAAGGGTCTGCCGCCACTGTTGAACGTCGTCTGGGGGTGGGGCTGATCGACACCTGACAGGAGAGAGCCGATACCGTCCTCCGACTCATTCCAGTCCTCGTCGAGGTCGAACCTCTCAGGAGGACCGAAGGAGTATTTAAATACGGTGTCCGAAGACACAGTAGAAACGCCGCTGTCGCAGTAGAGGAGGTGGAAGTAGCTTGATATCGACCGGCCAGAACTGAGAGAGCCTTCTTGTCCCGGAGACGAGAGACTCTGGTTCAAGACAGAATCGACAAGCTCCAATCCGCGGCAAACCCACCGTCGGTTTGGGTTCCCTCTCGGGCCCCAAAACGACTCGAGCAGAGACATGGGCTTCTGCTGGTGGGAGCGGCGATCCTTCCGGTTCCCCCAGTCGTTGTGCTGACGAATCAGTGCAATAACCTGGGCAAAGTTACTCTGAATCTCGGAAGTTACAGCGTCTTGAGGAGTAGGACCATCCAGTCCCTCCAACAAGAGCAGCTCCCAAGACCCTCCTCCTTCAGAAGAAGGACCAGCAACAGATCCTGACGGTTGCCTCCAATCACTTGCGCGTACGTCCTGGCTGGTCCTAAGACCATACCTGGCACGTGCGGCGTCGTGACGGGATCGTGAGCGGCGCATCTCTCCCGATCACTCCTATATACCTCGCTCTTCCTGGCGTATGCCGAGGAAGTTGAAGGTATCGGAGAGACAGAACTGACGCTACCCCCTCCCCCCCCACCCCCCCCCTGACGGTCGCCTCCAATCACTTGCGCGTACGTCCTGGTTGGTCCTAAAGACCATACGTGGCACGTGCGGCGTCGTGACGGATCGTGAGTGGCGCACCTCTCACGATCACTCCTAGCTACCTCGCTCTTCCCGGTGTAGCCCGAGGAAGTTTGAAGGTAGTGGAGAGACAGACCTGCGCGCCCCCCCCCCCCTCACCCCGCTCGCTGGCAGGACCAGCGTACAGGGGGGGCTGCAGCCGATCACCAACCCGCGGTGGGGATCGATCTGCAGGCCTGGCCGTGCCGCTCACCTGTGGCGAGCGGCTCGACTGAGCACGTCGACCCCGGTCCCCCGTGCGTCAGACGAGCTGCTGCTGGTCATCGTATCCGCCCGGTCCCTGTGGGAGCGGCGGTCAGGTGACCTGCAGAGCTCACTTTCGCGGTGAGACCGGTGAGCGTCCTCACGGCAACGTCAAACCGCTGGTACCAGCCCGAGGCTGGTACCGTCGGTCGAGGGGACCTGGGGGACCTCTTCCCAGCCTCAACCCGTTGGCCCGGTCGAGACCGTCACGCCACCCCGAGGTACCGGCTGGTCGCTGCGAGAGCGGCCGCTGGCCTGGCGAGAGTCACCTGAGCGGGCTCTCGACAGTCTTCTGCTCCGTGCCTCGGTCATGACGCTGAGCAAACTCAGGTGTCTTAACTTTGGCTGCACGGACACCCGAAGGAGACCGTACACTCGGAACTTCTCGCGGACGAGAGAAACCGAGCCGGTACCTGGCTTAGCAGCAGAAGCTGCCAAGACCCAGGCGAGGGTGTACCAGCGGTTAGCCAGCACACCCTTGGTTCCCCGGTCTCTTGTCTTCTTCTTCTCAGAAGGGGAGACGGGGCCCGTTCCCGAAGGAAACAGGAGGACCCAGCAGAAGAACCCCCCCCCGTCACACCGGAGTGTGACGAGCCCTTCGAAGTTCCCGAAGGAGTCTTTTCTTAGGGGGAAAACCCCGGTTACCAGCTGGTCGCTGCGAGAGCGGCCGCTGGCCTGGCGAGGAGTCACCTGAGCGGTTCTCGCCAGCCTTCTGCTCCGTGCCGTGGTCTTGGTGCCGAGCCGGCGAACTCTGGGCGCCGAAACTTTGGCTGCACGGTCTCCCGAGGGACGAGCGTACACTCGGGATCTGCGCGAACGAGGAGACCGAGCCGGAACCTGGCGTAGCGGCATCGCCGCTAGCCACCAGGCGAGGAAGTACCAGAGCTAACCGATACTCCTCTGGTCCCAGTCTATCTCTTCCTTAACGGAAGGGAAGACGGGCCCGCTCCCGAAGGAGCAGGAGGACCAGCAGAAGGAACCCCCACCCCCCGTCCCACCGAGGTGGGACGGGCCCTTAGAAGTTCCCGAAGGAGACTTCTTAGGGGGGAGAGGCAGCCTTCTTCTTCTTCGGCTTATGGGCCTTAGAAGTCGAAGGGGAAGAGGCAGCAGCAGACGAAGACGAAGATGACACCTTCCTCTCTTCGTCAGCTCACGCAGGACAGTCGTCAGGTCCTCCATCCAGGCCGTGAGTCGGGCCTATTGCCGAAGCAACACGGCCCGACTGCACCTGTCCGGAAGGACCCTGGACGGGGAAGACAGCCATGGGCAGGACCAGCATGGACAGGCGCAGGAACCAGGAGCGACAGGAACAGCAACCAGCTCAGGAGCGGCAGGAACAGCGGCAGCGGGTAGACCCAGAAGGGACAGCCAAGCCAACAGCGGGAATCACATCAGCGGCAGGTACGGCAGGCCCAGCGATCGCCTCGTAGAATCATCGGCAGCCAGCGGAACCTGGGTCCTGGCGGCCGGTCCAGGGGCGAGCTGCTGGAACAGCGGAAGTCTGGGGCAGGCAACACGAAGAACAGGCGGCGGCGGCAACCCCACCTCAGGTACGGCTGCGGCCCTAGTAGCGGGCAGACGGCGTCATCGACACAGCATGGGGAGTGTAGACCAGGAGGGGGGGAGCAGCATAAGCGGCCGTGGTAGTAGTGGAGGACTGCCCCAGACCTCGCTAGACTCTGCGAGCCAGCCCGTGGATGCTAGGCACGCCCTGCCTCCGCGGTGGTCCATAACCTGTCCAAGGTCGTCTCCCACGGATGTAGCACCTGCGGTAACATAGATAGATTAGTAAGAGGGGTTCCCTCACGCACGGGGGGAAGACATGCCCCACCCCGAACGCAAGGAAGACCCCAATACAAAATACAATGAAGAAGCTGAGCGGGGGGCAGGAAGGAAGACGAAGAATCGGATACCAAGGGAGTCGCGGGAGAGCTTTCCGACGATTCCTGGCAGACCTTCGCTTCCCCTACCCCCGCACAGCAGTGAAAAGTAATATGAAAATGAAACAGAATACTGCCCTTGCGATTCACTTCATAGAACTTAAAGGGGAAAAGATCAATTCCCGGGTAAGAACGGAAACTTGATCCAATAATATGATGCTATCATATAAATATATGAAAATGAAACAGAATACTGCACTTGCGATTTCATTTCACATAAAAAAATCGTAAGGATCAATCCCGGGTAAGAACGAAAATTGATCCAAATTAAATTCATGCAAATAAATAAATGAAAATGAAAAGAATATTGCAATTGCGAATCCACTTTCATTGCATTCTATTATACAAAATTAAAAGGCTCGTGCCGAGCGCAATCACAATCTCGGTAACGAACGCACAGGCAAAAATATAATGAAAGAGTACTTACATTTTTTCAATTACACACTTTCGCCCAAAATACATGACTCGGCGCGAGCGCGGCGCCCTCGGCACCGAGACATAATTCAAGGGTTCAATTCAATTCATGAAAAGAGAGGAAATCGCCGCATCTACGGCGATAGCTCCATGTTGTGGTTCATAATTAAGTAATGAAAATGAAAACAGTGTACTTACAGTTTCATTTTCAAGTCAAACAAACCATTAGTAGAAAACACAATATAAACAAAGCATACGACGATGAAGCGGGGCAGAGAGCGATGACGAACACGTCCTTCACACCCGCGGCCGAAAGCAAAAAGTGATTTGTTTACCTCCCATCGGACAAGCAGTAACTACCGTTCTCCCCTTGTTCGAAGCTTACGACCGTCAGCTGCCGCTAGTTACCTTCCTATTGTTAAAGGACCGAGGGTTTGTATTACGTTATCGGAACAAAAGGGATAATAGGCATGAATTAAATAATCATTTTGAAGTAATAAAGTAAGTTAAACTAAATAGTGAGTAAAGTAACCAATTAAGGGAATACAAAGCCTTGCACCTCATAAACTGTGTACTCGTGTACTGCCTGCAACTGTTTGTGGAATGAGCACTTAGG
>NC_061103.1:50184877-50216594 GCF_015104395.2 Macrobrachium nipponense
TCACACGCATCGTCTTGCTGCACGCGTCATGCATGCGTCCAGCATGCTGCGAGGGAGCGTCTATGAGCGCTGCAACTTGCAGCGAGTCCGCGTCTTGCTGGCTGTTAGCGTCTCATTGTCTTAACTCCAGTCTTATCCTATTCCTGGGTCTGTTGACATCCTTAGGTTCCCTCTTGCGTGCTTCCCTCTCTAGTCCTTGCGACTTGTAAACGTCAAACAGAGACGTAATGGACTGCTGAAGCTTCTGACAAGCACGCTGCTTGCGGTGCCTCTTGTTGCTGGGGAAACAACTGGAGATGGCACTGCATGTACGTCTACAGCTTCGGAGACTCTAGCTGGGATCTTCTGGAGAAGAGGTGGTGACGCCCCTTGCAACATCTCCCAATCCGGGGGAGGGGGAGAAGCGTGAACTGACGTTAATGTGCACGTCTTCTTCCTCCGAAGAGTATTATGCGTCCTACACCTCTGTTTAGGCAGCGGACGCGTCCGTCCTCCTCCGACAGGATCTCTCCGGAGAGCTCCAATTGCTACAAGAGGGTTGCTGGAACGTAAAGGGGACCTGCGTCTCTTGAGAAGTCTCGATTCTTGAGGTTGTCGCCAACCGCATCTGGGTCTTGCGTCGTCCGAGGATGACGAACACTCCTCATCTCACCTTTCCTGCGGCGAGGGGGAGCGTCCTGGGATGCGTCAACAGGATCGCTCGAGGGGACGTCCGCTCGCTGTTCAACATCTCTCACCTCCCTTAGCCTGTCGACGTTCCTTCTCCCAGGGGTTGGGAGCATGGAAGAGGTCTAGGGCTAGGAGCATGACAGACACGAACGGACGCACCCTCCACTGCACTAGCACTGTCCCCGAACTTGCGCTGTAAACCACGCACTGCCCCGCCTCATCACTTCCTTATCCGAAGTAAGGGATAGCACTTTCACACCAAGGCAGAAATAGCAGCCATGATATCTTTCATAGTTGGCTCTTACCTCCGACTCCACAGGGGGATCTGGTACTACTACCTTAGGGCTCCCTCTTTGTGAGTGGAAGTTGGTCAAGGTTTCTAACTATGGAAGCAGAACAAAATATTTCAGCCTTGAAATTAGAAATTTTTTTACTAAATAGACATCCAACGGCAGAAATGTCGTTCGAGAAAATGAGAGAAGACTTGGCTTTATAGAAGCCACAACAAAAAGCCAGTCAGAAGACTATTTGTCTTTAAAAATTATAGATTCCATTAATGTTAAAATGGAGAAGCATGCCAATATGAACAGCATTCAGGGTACCATTGTACTTCCTGATAACAACGACGAACCAATTAATAAGAAAATACTTTTAGACTCACTCAAAAAGAGATACCCCAAGGTTGAGGATTGCGAATTGTATGACATGACAAGTAAGAGAGGCAGTAAACAAGTAGTAAAAATAGCAAAAATAAAATTTGAGGGTTCAGATCTACCCTCAAAAATAATAAAAATTTTAGGCCAAAATAGAGAGTTAAGACCCTATATACCAAAGCGGATCTACAGAACATACCACCAAATGGAAGTGCAGTAAACCAAAATGTGTAAACTGTGTAGCAGAACCATCATGCAAGATCCAAAGAATGCATGTATTACATATACACACGGAATTGAAATGTTAAAAGAAAGAACAGGCATGTCTATAACTGAGGCCAAATTAGAATTAAAAGTGAGAGTAATTCAAGATCCTGCCAAGAAACGTACATATTCTTCTATAACAGGAACCAGATAATGAAACAAAAAAACATACAGATGAGTAACAAGATGCAGCAAAGTAGGTCTGAAGAAGTTAGTAATATACAGGAAAAAAAAACTAAGATAGTAAAGAATCGGGAAAAACATGTCAAATGAATTGGATGATAATCTATCAAATTCATTTGAAGTATTAATGCATATAGAACACAAGAAGATACTAACCACAGAGGTGGAAGAAGGAAGTTGTGATGCACCGAAAATTAAAGAAAAAAACGACCTTTGGAGAGAACACCACCAAAAAACAAAGAACCAAACTATAATTAGAGAAACATCGGTCAAACAAAAACCAAAGATATGAAGAAGAAACAACAAACAAAATAAGAACATACCTTTATCTCCTAAAATAATAATAAAAACCTATGGATGCAGAGATCCAAAACACCAAAGAAGTGGAGGAGAATCATACCATAGATGATGGTGACTATGCCACGGGTGATGAGATTACTCCATCACCAATAATTGGTACAATAAGAGCAAATAAAGCAGTAGATATACATGGACAACACATGTGGCTGCAATGATTGTTTCATTGCATTGTGCAATGAAAACAAAAATATAACAAAAGATTGCTTAACAAACATTATCAGAAATTTTATGAAATATAGAAAGAAAGAGGCCACCGATTTTAAACACCCATGAAAAAGGATGTATGTGTATTGAGCACTTAAAATATCATAAAGATAAACACTGAATGTGGTAAATAAAATTTTAGAAAAAATTCAAATTGATGATAATACAAAAAACAAAAAAAAGAAAAAAAAAACACGACCGATGTAACATAATATTTTCAATAGTTTTATATTATACAATGGAACGTAAATGGTCTACAGACCAGATTACACCTGGAGAAGTACAAAGGTTATTAAAGGGAAGGAATATGAACCAATGATATTGTGTTTACAACATGTTAATAACTACAATACCAACAAAGTACCTGTAAACATTGCTGACCTCCAAATATCAGGTATTAAAAATTCGAATTAAAAACGATAATTTTATAATATATAATTTATACCAACCAACCAAATAACACTACGATATTGATAACTTGGAGAATTTGTTAAAAATGCCAAAGAACCTATAATAATAATAGGGATTTAATTGCTCACAAACCCCATGTGGGATTGTAACTGTTCAAACTCAAATAGAGTAGGAAAGTAAAGTAGAAGAACTTACAGATTCAAATGGACATGTGTTGTATAAACTGATTGATGAAGTTAGCACATATTATTCAAAAACACATGGAACATTTTCCTCTGTAGACTTAAACTCTCTGTTCAACAAGTATAGTTGACAGATTAGATTGGAACACAATTGATGACTTGTACACCAGTGATCATTTTTTCCCAATATTAATTTCCTTTTTACAAAATAATCCAGCAAAACATGTTCCTCACTATAACATTTTTAAAGCAGATTGGAACAATATGAAATACATACTAGAAGTATACCGACCATTTGAATATCTGAAAGATCATAATGAACTAATAAGTTTCTTGTTAATTTCATCAAAGATGCTGCTGATAAAAGCAATACCAAAATCAAAACCCCATCCAACAAACACAAAGTTCCGAGGTGGTCCGAAAAATAAAAGCTGACAGAATTAATAAATATAAAACACTCAATAGGGAGACAATTGGATAATTTACATTTTAGTTGTCATAGTAAATGCAATAATGATAAAAACTGCTCTTATATGTATATATACTACAAATAGATGAGCTATTTTCACTTATTTCCCCCTGTTTTGTATAAGTCTTATACCCAATTTGGTGGGTAAACACATACATACCAATTGGCCAACACTGATAAACAATTGAAGAACGCGAAGAAAAATGGCGTATGGTACCGTTCACACGCAAAACTGTTGATATTTGAGTCAGGAATCTAGTTACTTCTTCAACAACGAATCTTTTCAAATAATAATCATGAATATGTAAAAAAAATTCCATGCAATCCCATGACGTTATACTGCCAATTTAACTATTTATTTCAAATAATTATCTAGTGTACGACGCTTCTTCTTCTTCTACCAAAAATCGTTGTTCCCTTGGATAAGTCTGTGGGTGGAAGCCATTGTTTACGATTTTTGTGAAGAAAGTGCCCCAGCATCTAAGCGTACAAGTGGTGTGCAGATTTAGCACATGAATGGGGGGAATTTTATTGACAACAAGCTGTCATAGTAATGCAATAATGATAAAACTGCTCTTATATGTATATATACTACAAAAATAGATGAAGCTATTTCACTTATTTTTTTCCCCTGTTTTGTATAAGTCTTATACCCAATTTTTGGTGGGTAAACACATACATACCAATTGGCAACACTGATAAACAATTGAGACATGAAGAATGGCGTAGGTACCGTTCACAAGCAAAACTGTTGATATTTGAGTCATGAATCTAGTTACTTCTTCAACAACGGATCTTTCAATTAATAATGAATATGTAAAAAAAATTTAAAAAAAATTCATGCAATCCATGACGTTATACTGCCATTTAACTATTTATTTAAAGAATTATCTAGTGTACGACGCTTTCTTCTTCTTCTACCAACAATCGTTGTTCCCTTGGATAAGGAAAGTGGGTGGAAGCCATTGTTTACGATTTTGTGAAGAAAGTGACCCCAGCATCTAAGCGTACAAGTGGTGTGCAGATTTAGCACATGGAATGGGAATTTTATTGACACAAGTGACTCGCAAACATTCGAGATGGCATCAATCTTCTAAATAACTGGAGTGTAAGTAAAAATTTACGAAAGCGTCATGAAGGTAGTGTGCACAGCGTAGAACCCACCCGACTTTTCATTATTCTTTGGTTTAATCTTAAAATATGACCTTAATTTCTTACTTTGGAGGAGAATACTTACTTCGAAAGGAGAGTATAGAGGTCTCGAGCTCCTTCTCTCACCAACCAACAACTCATGATTGATGGACCATCTCTGGTGTCAGGATGTGTTAAAGTACTTTTTCAGAGGGTAGCTTCAAACGCGGTGGGAAACTGGATCCCCTAGTCCAGTCGGTTTGTTCCCCCATATCACATTATGTTAACGAAACTTCAATCTTTTGAATGGTATGCTTAAAGATGTCATTGTATTCTTGTTTCACCAATTAAAATATCGAGGGAATAAGGCTGACCATCCACCCGATGATGATGGATCCACTGTGGTGTTTCCCCCTAGCCACCTGAAGTGAAGATCATAGGGGAAACATCAGTACAGGCCAAACCAACCCTCATCACGGTAGACGGGTCTTATTCACTCGATATTTAATTGGTGAAACATGAATACAATTGCAACTCTAAGCATACCATTTAAAAGACTGAAGTTTCCTCAACATATTGTGATATATGAAAGCCCCATACGAACTAAAATAAGCATGTGAGCTCTTCGTAAAATATGTTTTTCAAGCAAGGCAGTTTTGAAATCCAATATGGCGGCTACGTTTTTCATGGACGTTCTCATCAGTGACGGACACCATCTTTACCCCAGCCTTCCTTCCCAGCACTCATTTGAACAATGTTAGCGTATGTATGTAACGTTTATTGATCTTACTCAAGATTGCAGTTGTAATCAGCACAATAAAACAACATTTTGTTTGCCTATATTAGTGAAAGTATGAAAACTTGTTATTCCCGGGGTTATGGTTGGAACTGAATTCATTCTTACCTTGTAATCGGCGGTTTTTATCCTTACTGCCATCACACTGAAACTCCACAGTGCTTATTTGATTGTTATTATACACATTTTGGTCTCAGTTCACTCCACATTGCACTTTAAACCCGTTGCTGTTCCTGGTTTCTAAGCGCGCGCGCCATAAAACACAATTACAAACAGCAGACGACGAACAGACGACGAAACTGCAAAGTTTTTATTCCCTAACTGTTTACTTTACTCGTTATTTAGTTTAAATTTACATTGTTATTTAAAAATTTTGATTTAATTCATGTATATTATCCCTTTTTTGCAACCAAATTACCCCGAAAAATTACAGATATTTCTAACGTAGATAAAATCAAATGTTTCTAACGTTTTCGTACATCTGGCTGCCGAAAACCATAGAGGAACGATACGGAAAAGTGCATAGAGGAAAGACTACGTTTTTTTTTTTTTTTGCTTTTTTTGTTTTTTGCTTGTACTTTTCATTGATTTCAGTCTTTATTAGTATTTTGAATTTCTTAAATATCGTATGCCAGAAATAAATGTAACCTTTAATGTTTGCATGCTTTAATGTTTGCATGCTAAGAATGGCAAAATCATCGTTGCCACATTAGTGGAGGCTTCACACATACGCCGTTCCATTATTATAAACTGTTTCCATGAATTCTAGTTGTCATAGTAATGCAATAATGATAAAAATTGCTTTAATATTTATGTATATATACTTCCAATACATAGCCTAATTTCACCAATTTCAACGTTTTGTTATAGTCTTATACCAGTGGAGGGTAAGCACATACGATTGGCCACAGTGAATGTCCCTTCCTATTCCGTCCTCTCTCTCTCTCTCTCTCTCTCTCTCTCTCTCTCTCTCTCTCTCTCTCTCTCATTTTTTAAATTTTACATACCTATGTCCTGCTTAACTATTTTGCGAGCACTAGTAGATGCACCTACATTCATCATTACGACTGAATAAAAACTTGAAAGTATTTAATTAATGCTATACAAGTATGAAATATATTTTCTTGTTCATTTTTCGAATTACGATAAAAGAAACAGAGAGAGAGAGAGAGAGAGAGAGAGAGAGAGAGAGAGGAGAGAGAGAGAGAGAGAGAGAGAGAGAGAGTTGAGTGGATCAGTGTATAAATATATCGGTCAATGGGCAGGTAACAACCGAGTGAATCGTTGATATATCCACCAATGTAAACTACTATTATTAGATAGATAGATGGAAAAATCATAGAAAATAAGTTTAAACTGCAACAACTTTTCGAGAGAGAGAAGGGAAGGTGAAGGAAGGAAGAAGGACAGGGGTGGCGGTGGAGGTGGGGGGAGAGAGGGTTAGGTGGAGCTGTTTACTGGTGTGTTTCCTATCCATTTCTGGATAATGGAGTTTTGTCTATTAGTACAAGGACAAGTGTAGTTTATTCTTTACGATTAGTGATTCACGATACCCTTATAAATTACGGCACTGGGGGTAATGCACTAAAGAAAAATCTCGCTCTGTTACGAGTGTTCGTTACAGAAATAGGTATTGCCCAAAAACGTGTTGCACTGTCTCTGAAACCCATAGTAGACATGCTGCTTAGTTGTCAATCAAGTTTTTATAAACAAGTATTTTTACAAGCTAGCTATTGAATAAATTTGTATTTTTCTCAGTCAAAACATATGCCCCTCAATGCTAACTTTCCTCTTTTAACGACTTTCTGGTCATTGCGAAATTCGGCCCCATAATTTCTTATGGTGCGAAAACAGACAGAGGCCCATGGACCGAAAACGATTGCGTCACACTACGGCGATAATCCAGCAGTAAAACAAAACATTCATATATCCAAAAAGTAAATAATAAAGATATATATGCAATTACGATTATAACAATTAACATGGTATAGCTGTTAACAATCTGCACGAATAACTGGTAACTGTTCTGCAATGACAGTTGAGTATAGCAATTATTTTACAATAGGTACGAAAGTCAAGATGTCGTGACGTCAATAATACAGAACTTGAAAGAACGTTCTAATTCAGAAAAATAACTTACTTAAATTTGAGGTCAGAGTCGAGTTACTTTTTCAATAACGAATATTTTCAAATTAATCATCATAAATATGTAAATATTGATGTTTTACTACTTATTTAAAAATTAGCCAAGAGCACGCTTCTCGTCATCTTCTACCCCAACAGCTGTTTACGCCTGGCTTGTTGTTGATGAGAAATCGTGTTTCGATTGTTGTGATAAAAGTGCTCCAGCGTCTGTGGGTACATGTGGTGTGCGGATTTATCACAGGAAATGGTTAGTTTATTGACACAAGCTACTCCGTAAACATCGAGATGGCGTCAATCTTCTAAATACCTCGAGTTGTAAGTAAAAATGTTTGAACGCGTTTTGTGAGATTTGCACTACGTTTGAGACCGTTTTTCAGTACCCTCTGTTTAAATCTGTTTAAATCTTAAAATTTGGCCTTAATTTCTAAACTTTGGGAAAATACTTACTTCGAAAGGAGAGTAGAGGTCTTTAGCTCCGTTTCTCACCAACAACAAGTCGCGACTGATGCCCATCTGGGTGTCAGGACGCGTTATAATGTACTTTTTCGGAGGGTGGCTTGCATTGATGGTAGCTGGCCTGCGTGGCTTGCTGTGATGATCTACCCTACAAGAAGAAAGCAATCTGAAGAGAGCTAAAGACTCTCCTACTCTGCAGACGGAAAACACTAAAAGACAATTAGGTATCTAAAACATACCTACTTAGAAGCTACCTTAATTGTTTAGTACTTGTTTAGAAAACGTTCAAGGTCGGCCTGAGAGGAATCGTCCCTGGGGAAGGCTGCACATAGGCCTACTACCTTAGGCTAGTATTAGGTATCTAAATCCAAACTACCTATACCATTAGTACTATTTGTAAACAAATGGTAGGGCTATTTCTACAGAAGCAGTCCGCACTGACTGCAAGGAACGTATAGCTAGGTAGTACTAACCGAGGATACGACATCCACTAGGGATTGGGCCTCCAATGTATTTCGCCATGTTTAGTACTGGCCTCTGGGGGGTTAATTACAGTCGTCCGAATACTAAATATTAGGTACTACTTAAAATTCTTGTTCAGTAGGTAAAACTGCATAGGAAAACCGCAACTGCCATAGTCTAGCCTCCGCGGATAAGTACCCTAGATCTACCAAACAAATTATTATTGCTGTTATTGACATACCCAATACTACCCGATAAACAATTCACGGTCAAATTATTAAAATTAGTAAACAAAAAACGACTCTTACAGATTTGAAATGTTGGTCACTGGTTGCAACTTGCAAACTGGATCAAAGTCAGACGACACGGGAGGGAGTTGTAGTAGTAAATGTGGGGAGAATTCTTTGAAATGCCTCCCCCACTTTCTTCATAATTTGTTTGTATTGTTACAGTATGATTTCTATAAAATCATTCGTATTTTCTTTAACTATTAAATCTCCACATTTGCTCCTAATAAGATCATACGATGTCAAATGAAGTAAGAAATGCCATTTAATTTTCTTCTACCTCGCTTTAATTTTTAATTTTTCCCCCTACCACCCGCTCTGGGTGCTAACTCTTCATTAATAATTATATTTTTCAGTGCCGTCATGCCCAAGTTTCTATGATGTTCTTCTTGAATTTCATTTTGATATTCAAGGTTAACCTTTAATCGAGTTTTGTCCAAGGCTTTCCATCCCAATTTATTATATATATATATATATATATATATATATTAGATATATATATCTTTCATTTGGTTTTCTTGAAGCTTGTCTATTTCATTATTTAAGTCTAATTCTTTCAAATATTCCGTAGTGTTTATGAGACAGGACAAGGACGTGCTATTCTTATCAAATGGGATAAAGATGTCTCATTTTTTTCATATCCGTTTGGCTGTATCATCGGTACATAATGTTAGTTGATGTTATGTTATATCACATTAATCTGCATCTCGTCGTGATTTCTATTAGTTTTTTTTCTTTCTTTTTTTGTACCCAATGGTGACTTGATTATCGACCCTACACCGTCGAAAAAGACGCTCTGTATAGGACTACACTTCGAAGGCAATTCGTATTAGAACGCTCTGTTTCTGCTAACCAGAGCAGTCATTAAACAAAATGTTTTGATGTCTTCTGAAAACAATCTTGTGGTAACACATTTTCCAAGGCTTCATTAGAAATTCATTGACACCATAAATAGGGATGCTTCCTTACATGCATTTCTTGCACACCGTATTGTAACCCATCCAAAATATCTCGGCCACTTCTTTGTGGTTTAAAAATTTCTTGTATACCCCCCCGGAAGCGAACGTTCGTGAGCTTCAAATACGCTGTTCATCTCAGGCTCATGAAGGCACTTTTTAGGTGAGTGTTTCACAAACTTCCAACAAACGTTTTTTTCACATACTTAGGACGTCAATGATAATGTAACTCGATATACAGTAAATTATGCGTTTTCTCATTGATTTTAGACCTGTCAAATGCAGAAATATAGTGATGCACAAAAATCGTAATATTATAGTGTACAAAAACATGTACAAACCTCATTTTCACCTTTCGAAGGAAATTAAAGGTTTTTCCATTTCTTAAAACTTCCTTATTAATTGTTGTTTTAAACATTCGTCCCCGTTGGTGAGCAACGACAGCATGTGTTAGAGTACTGAAATAAGTTTATATAAGCTCAAAATGATACAGGCAAATTATCTGTGATCGAGAAATTTGAACTGCGTGGGAAATAGTCACCAAATGCCGCCACCAGATGTCTCTGCAGCAGCGTAAACAAATTGGCGGGCCGCACGAACTGAATTTGTTTGACAAAGTGGCTGAATAAAAAATTTACATGCAAGTGCATGCCAGCTGAATATAGGTAAATACCCCTACGACGACGTGAGAAAGCCAGGGCCCATAGGTAAGTGATAGCAGCTTATGCCATTATCTTTCACTATCATTTTATAGTATATACCTATCCCTAGTATATCAATATTTGAGAAAAGCAACGTTAGTCTACTTAGAGAATTAGGTAATTCTGCAATTTCTTTGGGGAATTGAAATACCAACGACGACTCTAGGAAGAGTTGCTTTTGTAGTAAGGGTTTTAATGTGAGCAAACCTTTACTTTGGCTGGACTAAAATTGGCGAGAATATAGGCTGCACAAGGTGACAAGGTCTCAGCCAAAAATTAAGTAAACCTATACTACTAGGCTAGTACTAGCTACCTATAGGTACCTAGGTATACCTAATTTATGGCGTACTACGGCCGTCCCCGGCTTAGTAATTAAGTCAAGGGATGTGAGGGAGAAGCCCCACACCTTTAAAGGGGGTATGGGGGCAAACCCCCCATCTAGGTAATGCTTGATTGACGCAGAGGTTAGGTTAGGCTAGTCCACCCAAAACCCCTGATTCCCATAAGGCCCCCATGCTTGTTGGGTGGTTATAGAATAAAGGGTTACTTCCTATTTTACAGACCAAGGTTTTTTTTCCTTTTTTTTTTTTGCTAGATAGACAAATAAAAGGTTGGTAACTGATTCTTACTAGGCTATTAAGGCTGTGCTAGGTAATAAAAAAAAAGTAGACTCCAAAGTTAAGACAGTGCCACAAATTGGAAGCTCTGGTACCGGAGGACAATTTTCAACTTTAATTAAAAATTGAGGTGCTGGAGGGTTTGCCCCACTTGAATTTCTTTAAACAATATGTTCAAAAATAACATCAGAAAGCTGTCTTTTTTTTTAAAATGACATAATTCTAAAATTGTGAATTTGCAGGAAGACACCTCAAAAATCTTTAATTTTCACCACTGAGTTATGTGAGAAAAACTAACGGGTAAGGGTAAAGAATGTGGAATCCTCTAAACTTCTTTATGTAGAAACTACTATAGTCTGACTTAGTATTTGGCTTATTTTAACTTAACCTTCGTCAATTTACATAAATCAGCATTTTTAATGATAACATGGGCTATGTTGATTAGATTAAGTAATATTAGGTTAGGTTGTATTTATTTACATTAATGGTCAGTGGATCCCGCATTCTTAACCCTTACCAATAGTATATAGAATGCATAGATACTAGGCTAGTCATTAAGTGAGGAAATATCAAATAGCAAAAATAGTTTATGTTTTAAAGTTGCCTCCAGTTTTTTTTTATTGGAAAACAGAAAAAATAAGGCGTGAAATCATTCCCCTAGAGTTACCCTTTCCTTGCTGGAGGGGGACCTCTAGCATTGAAAGAAAGTAATGGGTGATGTAAGTGCAATTAGTGTTTGAGGAACAGATATTCATGGTAAATTATTGAGAAAGGGATTGGTTCTAGTACCAAATAATTTTTTTTAAACTCAGTTTAGGTTTCAATGCTGTGATAATATTACCCTTACATTTTTACGGAATGTGATAAAGCACTGTATTTGTAAAACCAATGCAAAAAATAAATAATAATTCAGATCTGTAATTGGACGGTAGCAGCAAATCAGCGTTTGGCTTACAAACTCACCTGGGCTATTCCTTTTGCACGGTTCAGGATAAAATGAATGAGGTATAGCTTCATATTTTTCTCAGGGTCTGCAAGTTCATTATCTTATTACAGTATAATGGACTGAGTAGTGAGTTACAAGAACAGTTAATTTATTATTCTTGTGAAATTTCATACCCCTACCCTATATTGTACTGGTATATTCATGTATATTATTTTTTGTTAATCATTTGTTACTAATAAGTTGCAATTAACTTGAATTAAAGATTTGCAAAATCAGTTCAAAAAACACTGTAGGCTACCAGTAACACACAATACCTAATGTGAGAGAGGGAAAATACATATATCACTCTTTTTCAGGGATGCGACTTGAATTGTTGTGGAGGTTGAGGCATGGCTGAATTGTGTCATGGCATCTGGTTTGAAAAGGTGGAACTGTACCCACGTCAGTTTTTGGCAGCTATTACCGCTTCAGTGAAAATTATGAGGAAGAAATCAATGACTCCACATAGGAAGGGAGATGGAAGTGTGCGTCCAAATTATGTTTTTTTTATATATATGTATCTACATATAGCATATTTTATAAGGTTTATTTCATGTATATTTTCAGTGTTTGTACATGCATATATCTGTTACCAAAAAGAAAATATAGAAATAAAACCAAACAAATGGTTCATGCGCTTGGTGGGATGTGATATATTTGAATCTTTCATCTTTTGTTTGTATCATTCAAAGTGGTTGCAATCTTCATGGTACAGACTATTTAATGTGTATGTGTTTTATAAAAATAGCTGTCCATTAGCACAAGTCTCGTGTGTGTGTATGTATGTATGTACATACATACTTTATATATACTTTTTATACTGTCAATTTTTTTATGGAATGAGGTTGTTGTGACTGAGGTAAGAATCAATCGAGTGCATTTGTAGGTTATTTATATACAAAACAAGAGGCCACATTATTTGACTATTTACTTGTAAAGTGTTAGTCCTCACTGGAACATGTTAGTGCAAAATAAATGATAAGCAAGATTAAAACTTTCATTTTCCTGAGTTATTTATTGTAAGGTAAATGAACTTTCATTTTATGGTCTTGAAAATTATTATTCAAAGCTATTGCAAGGTTCAAATAAACCTTGTAAAAACGACATTTTCAGGGCCTCTATAAGGATTGTTTAATATCCTTACAACGTTTGTATAAAGCAGTTAAAAGGTAATTATGAGGCATTTATAAGCCTATTTAAGGTTCTGTACAGGATTGTACAATGTATGTTAAAAGCAGTTAATAGGTAATTATGAGGCATTTACAAAGCCCCTTTAATTTAAGGTTCTATAGGGGCTTTTTGAAGGTTTATTACCATGGTTTTTGAAGCCTTCATTCAAAGGCTTTTATTGAGGTTTATTTCAAGCATATTTAAGGCTTGCACAAACCTAAAAGTGTACACGAAAACGGGTACTTTTTAGGTGTATCTCAAGCATTTTTTAAGTTTGGGGCTTGAAGTTCGCAAGCTTGTAAAGTACGTTTCGTCTGATGTCCTATGAACATTCATTTTCTGGGGGGGTATTGTGCGTTTTCGCTTTATTTCTGTGCGTCTGTAATTCTTTATTTTTTTTTCATGGTCCCCATAAAGGTTTTACACACAAACCATCTATCCTCTGTAGGTACCTACACCTTTGTTGATATTTATTGCTGAGACAATCTGAAAATGTTTGTAAGTTTAAGCCTCTACAGAAACAGTTTAATGAGTATTTTATTTGTTGCTTTATTTATTTTCAGTTTTCAAGTTGCTTTCTAGTCCCTTCTTTGGTTAGTCATTACCACACTCCCTGACATTTGTGGCATTTTCTTTCTTCATTCTTGTTTTACTACAGTGAAAGCTATGCTTTGTCAACAGACTGCTATTATATGAACCATTCTTGCCAGATGAAGCTATAATTCATGTAGAAACTGTAATAAACATATTCAATACTCCAAAGAGTGTCGTATAAACACAAAGCTGTTCACTGTGTAATTCTCTACTTTTGCCTTGGTGGTATCAAAATCAATTTTATGCTGAGCACTTCAGTAGATAATCAAGCACTTCTAACTTCACTTTATTAGTTACTTCGTCTAATGGCGCCTTACCGAGCTCGTAAGCACACGGTATATTCTACTTTTTAAATATCAGTAAAGTAGATATTTTCTTCATTCGTACTGATACCAAAGCATTAAAAGCACAAGACTATTATATTTAAGATTTACCTTTCACATATAGCAAACTTTTGGCCTTACCAAAATTTAAAAGGAAATATTACGAGAAGTTATTCGCGGTTCTCTGGGTTGTTGCCAACTTACATTTTAAATCTAAATCTGGTTTTCTTTCTTTTACGCCATGGAAAAAATTATCTAAATTCCTTGTATTATGCTGTCATGAGAAAGGGTCATCTGAAGCTATTTAAAGATGGTTCAGAGTCAGTGGGATGGTTGTCAGAATGTGTTGAAATCCATAAGAATGTATCTTACGTCGCAAGTTAGCTGCTTGTGCCTCTGTATTTACCGCAGGGCTGACGTCATCATCGATTAGGCTATAAACTAGTTCTAAATAGTAAGGGCAAATACTTTGATATATAGCGTAATTAAGAATCGATTGAACATGATGATAGTTTTTTATAGTTTCCACTCTGTCAAAGCATAATTTGTGAGACTGTCATTTTTTTAAAAGTTCCTCTTAGCGCTGTTTTCTGTTGCAGTCCGAGGAACAGTTAACTTACGATCCTAAACCATTGACATAATGCATGTTAATTCCGTACATAATCTTATTGTTTGAAGAACATAAATTAATTAGGATGTTAGTGAATTTTTTTTTAAATTTTTACTTCGATTAAATGCAAGTAAACTTCTGGAATGTATGAATGTATGTGGTTGACAAGCATAACTCATATAAGCTACCTACATTTGAATGTGCTAATCTGCGGGAGCTCTTCTCTATCACGCAAAGTGCAAGGAAGGGCTCTTTAAACGCAGTCGCAGTGGCCCAATGGCCTCGTACCTGGTGTGATTAGAAACACGAAGTATGTGCAAAAATATGATATTTAATTACAACACTGGAGCAATGAGGTCCCAGGAAGCAACAGTAAATCTGGCTGTTCGTTTTCGTGGTATTAGTAGTCAGTGATAGTCCTTTACAAGGCTCTTCTCTTGAAGGCAACACCAAAATGTTTATGTTGAACTGAAAAGACTGTGCTTTTTTCTGTCTGCGTGAGGAGACTACAGACCCGAGACTTGCCTCGCCTTGCCTTACTCTTGTCTTGTATGTATTTATCTTTGGTTCTTAATCGTCTGCCTTGCCAGCCAAGGTCTGCTATTTTTTTGATTGACGAAACACTTGAAAGTTCTGGCATACAGATTACGTAAAACCTCAAAGCAAATCACATTTACATCGCTTCGGAAATGAATCAAATATATAGAAAATTCACTAACATCTCACTGGACAAAGCTATTCTCTCCGTTTTCTGTCTTTCTTTAAATTCTCAACAGATGACAAACCCAAGAGAGCTGCCGAGAGAGGTAAAATAATAGGAAAAGGTGATAAACAGAATAAACATTAGGGAACAGAGTATAAAACAAAGAAATATGGAATTTCAGGGGACGTCATCAGAGGACCAGGGATGATTTTTTTTTCCTTCGTTAGGGTATTCGGAGATCAGAAGATTTCACAGCTGCAAAAGGACAACTATTCCGCATTTTAGTTGTAGCCAAGGTGAAACTCCGGTCGCCCTGAGTAGTTTCCCCAATAAAGAGCATCTAGACGAAGCCAACAGATTTAACTAGAATTCCAAAATATTATAGAAGATTAAAGGTTGTATCTTGTCTCGAAATTGCAGCATAGGAACAGTACTAGGGGGAATTACACGAGAACTAGTCTCACCACATAATTTATGCTTAGGGTCTTACCGTCAGTTAATTCATACCAGAGGTCCTTAATTTCTAACATTTTGTTATTGGGCCTGCAAGCCTACCACTGGCCCTGGCTGTCAGTATGATGGGCTGATCAACACCAGTGTCTGGTGGCAGTAATCAAAATTTGAAGATTTGTAACATTTAGACCTAACAGAAGAACACAGTAGTCACCACTGCACTAACCCAATACATACACACAATTGGCCAAAGTGTAAAAAGCAAGTGGAAAATACGCCGAGTTTTCTGTACATCGTATAATGCGGTGTTAAATCTTTCAGCCACAGCCCGGTGGTGGGCTGTGTTGTTGGCGCTTACAGCGGTGCTAGACGCATGATCTTGGCTAACCTTAAGCTTAAACTTAAATCAAATAAAAAATACTGAGGCAAATAGAGGTTGCAATTTGGTACGTTTGGTGATTGGAGGGTGATGATCAACATGACAATTAGCAGCCCTCTGGCCTCAGTAGCTTTTAAGACCTGAGGGCGGAAAGAAAAAGTGCGGACGGAAAGACAAATAGCAGCCACTTCTGTAGTTATCTTTGAAGGAAAACTAGGAAAAGATGCTGGCCTCATTAAGCTTCGTATTTTGGGGACGAGCAGGAGCAGGACTTACTTGTCTGTCGAGGGGACTGACTGACTGGACCTGACCACCCACCTTCAAGCCGCACTGCTGGAAAAAAGCGCAGCTTCCATCTCTCAAGAGGACTATTAATAGCGGGGATGAACTATCGAACAAAAGAGGGGAACCTGGATGTGTCCCTATTCTTGTGGCCTTTCATTTATTAACAAGAAAAAGCTGTTGATTGACTCACAATATGAAGACATTTTTATGCATCTCTGACTTTGAAGGGACACACTGGACCCCTCCCAGGATCCCCACCCACCCTACTGCTTGATTGGACCACACACACACACACACACACACACACACAGAGAGAGAGAGAGAGAGAGAGAGAGAGAGAGAGAGAGGAGAGAGAATGCATATATCAACATTCCAGCGTGCCATTAACATCCCCTACCTGACTAGTCATTCCCTCGGATCATTACTCATGCGTTTTTTTGATCTGCTAATTCTCTCATTCATTCCCACAGACTGTATAAATAACTCCTGTTCTGCTTTCTGCCACAAGGAAATGCAACAACTGAGTGCAAGATATTTTGCCTTTCACGGTAAACCTCCTTTTCCAAGCAAACTACATAAAACAAATAACAACAAGAATTAAAGGAAAAAAAAAAAAAAACTCTAGTTAGGCTTATACATCTCTTTTAGTGCAGACAAAGGTCATTACTTCTGGGATAGATCTTCAGGTACAGACAGCTGTCTAGGAATATCTCTGATCACTGATTAGCCAAGGTTGGTCAAAGGTCATTAGTGGGTTACTTAATTTTTTTTTGAGTTTCACTTTTAAAAAAATCTCCTCCAAAAAACATTTTGGCCGAATGAGTCAAGAGTGTGAGTGAGGACTTCGGCTTTTTTCTTGGTCTGTTCCCACCTCGTCATGTGATGGTCTCCCAACGAAATCTTTGCTGGATCATGATATTCTTCCAGTAACTGCAGCATCGGTGTCTTTGCTTCCATTTGCAGTAGAACTAAAACACACTATCCCACTTGAATTGGCAGTCTCTGCTCATCTTGTAAAAATGCTGCTTCTGGTATCCCTGTGCATCATAAAAAAATTACCCTGGCTAGTTGGCACATCTCTTCAGGGTGATTCGACTGTCCCAGCACATACTGGTAGTGTTGCATAGTAATCCTCGTTCTCTGCAGTCCTTGATTCATGAGAAATCTGGCATAGGTTTCTCCACGTCCCTCCACAAAATAGCTCCAGCAGTGAAAAATCTGATGCTGGACTTTGGTATTCCTCAATAGTGAACAAGGTTGCTGATCGATACCTGTCCAAATCCTTCGGTCTCACCAGGCACAACATAGACTTCAGCACTCGGGTGATCCTTTCGCTAAATCTGGTGCAACTTGGGTTGTACAGCAGCATGAACAGGTGCTTCGTGCTTGCCAGACGGCTCATCTCTCCATCCATCACTTCAGAAGTCAGCTGGGCGCCTTATTCTCTGATCATTTCCTTGAGAAATCCTACTCGGTGCTGAAAACTGGCATAGTACATCTGCTATATGCTTGGTTCCTATTAAGGTGGTGCCAATGTCCCTGGGTATCTCATAACAACATCCACCACCATCAAGATGTGGTACCTGTTGCCCCTTTCTGGCATGGGTGTTTAACAGTGTTGCGATTTAAGTCCCCCATGTGGGGAGTCCATACCCCAACCTGATGTATAAAAAAACTATATCATATTGTTGTACTATGTCTCCACGTTATGAAATGGTATGATGTAGTTATAAAATGTGTTTTATGTAGCTATTTTTTAATGGTTTTCGTATAATGTATACTCATCAACACTAATGCACAAGACAGTTTTGTTTAAGCACTTAAATTTTAGCTAGACATTTAAAAATGTATTATAATATTGCTACAATTCATTTAAAAAATGCAGCATTTTATAAAGCTTTCAAAACAGGAAAATGGTTTTATTATTGAAGTATAACAACTTTCATAGCAAAAAAATACAGTATTTTGTTTAAGCTTCACAACATATGCCTTAAGCATTAAGAAATCACAATGTACAGTATACATTATAGTAATAAAATCAATAGCAGTTAATAATTTAAATCAATATATATATATATATATATATATATAATATATATATATTATATAATATATGTTGCCATTGAAATAACAGCAATAGGTAATGGACATCAGTAGTAGTTATCAGTTCAATCAGAATCAGACTCTGAGCCCTCAGTGACTATTATTTTGACATTATACCCCCGGCATGCACGGAAGTCAGTGCATCTGAGATTGGTTTTCAGGCACTGACATTGGCCTGCTGATGTGCAGTCAGTACTGTACAGTAGAGATGTGTCATGTCACGAACCTCTGTTGGAGCAGTTCCTTCAGACACATAGCTGGCTGCAAACCATGGTCCTCTGACCTCATCCAGCCCTTTTCGTTTGGATCCCAGAGAACCGGATTGTGTATGTGGTTTCTGTTTCCACAAAGTTACCTGATATCGTTCTTTTCAAATGCTGAGAAAACTCATCTTCAGTAGGAGGAAGCTGAGCAGCTGCTGGTCTGTTAGTAGCTGACGCATTGCATAGCGGAGCTTGTCTAGTGATTCGCATGCAAGCTTCTGTTTCCCGTATAAGAAGAACACAAAATGTCTTGCAGCAGCAGCCAAATCGACCATTTCATTACAGATGATTCCAAAATCATTCAGTAGTTTTGGCTTGTTAGACAGTTTGTTGAATACTGATGTCTTTCCAATTCTGAAGAGGCTGCTAGTGGAGTCGCATCCTGTCAAGGCATGTGCAGCTGGCAAACTCATACAGAATTAATTTCCCAGTTTTGTGGCATTGGTACTAACAGTATGTATCTATGTTTGTCTCTTACCTTACAGCAAAAGAACCAAAACGTCGGTGTCATCACAGTGCAGTACAATACGTTCAAACTCCTGTGAGAAGTGAATTGCATGTACTACAATGTGTGTCAGCTTCCTCATGGGTACTGTAAAGATGATCTCTCCTGTACCAACAGATATCTGAATAAGTTTCTCGCCCCTTTTGTAGACAGGGCCACAGATGAAACTGTCACACTTATTTGAGAGGAGGGTGTTCCTCTTCTGTACATTCTGTTGGCATGAAGATTGCTGTTATCATCAATGTTGTTCTTTGAGGGCTGGCCTGTTTCAGTTTGCGCCTAGTGCATACTGCAGATTTGACTTTGATGCATAAGTGCTACAACAGGTCTTATGAAAGATGACTACAAGATTGCAAGTGAGAATGTCATCTTTTAAAGGCTGTGATCGATGATAAACTTCATCTTGCCTTATAACAACAGCATCATATATGGCTTGTAATCCATCTTTTGTTGATTTTCTTGTGATAGTATTATTATCACTGCTAGTTGGTATTCATTTGGTACACAGCAAGCACTGATTGTTATACACCGTCCATTTTTTCTTTGTAGGTGGTTTCTTTTCATTTGTTTTATCCTGGAATATTTGAGAAAAACTGTCAACACCTACACAAGTGTTGACAAGGATATATCTATAACTGTGTGCAAAGTTTGTGTTTGTAATAACAAATAAACTAAATGGAAAAATAAAAAAAAGTACATACCATTTAGTGATCTAATTAGATGAATTGCAGTAATTAAGTCCTTTTAAGTCCATAGTATGGGCGTGTTTACCTCAAAAGGCCCATGCCTTAAATTAAATGAAGGAGCAACATGGTATGCAGGCCAATCTGTGAAACTGTGGTAACTATTTGGCTAGACACTAATCTTACCAAATTAATGCTTGGTCAGAACAAGGGCAGTAGTGTTTACTAGAGGATACTGTGGGCAGACTTTGGGTCATCCCAGTCTAATTTAGTCCCTAACATGTTTTTCTTATGAAGAATAATGCTTTATTAGCACAGAAACTAATAGTTAAACTTATTGGCTCACTTACATAAACAAATTGCTATGCATATCCTACGACTTTTAAATTATCACATCATCTGGGAGGTAGCATCGAGCCCTTAGTATGAGCGTATCTGGATCTTTGACCCATAAATAGTTAATTGTATATATTATACATTGATATTTATACTTGTGTACGTGTAAATAATAGACGGTTACCTGCCATTCGTAAATATGTTTAAAACCTGCTCTTACATAATGTTCCACTACAATAGACACCTATCATCATGCACCTAACAGGGGAAGTAGGGGTGCTCTGGAAACAGACCAAAAATTATGGTATGTAACACTTTCCTGAAACTTACACCATACCATTTCTTGAAGCAGACATAAGTGGCTACAAAATGCAGTAGGTTTGGTTTTGTTATACCTCAGGTTTGGGTTGCTCCTTTTTAAGGCCTCTTTTTCATTGCTTGTCGCACCACTATAAAGGCCACAGGGTCCAGGTCTACCACTACTCTTTTGAACACCTCCCCCATCGACTCAGCGATATCTTTCTTTGCATGGTTTTGCTTATACAGCCCTCAAGGACAGTCTTCTGGCAAATGTCAAAGGCTCTACAAAACTGGTAACATTGGCAACCACTTTTTGGCCTGTCGAAACTGCAGATAAAGTCGACAGTCTTCTTGGCTCCAGGATGATCACAAACAATTGACTCGTGAGTCAATCTCATGAGTTAGGATTTGCCACAGTTCCCCAAAAACCCCCCCTCCATTGCCCAGAAAACGTTACATAGTGTGCCACTGATAACTTGTGACTTAAATGTTCCTCAAACTTATGTTCTGTACTGTGTGTCATTCTTGCTCTCTCCCACTGCTTGACTAAACTAGGTTCCTCTGTGTGCTTCTTTTAATTAAGTATTCCGCCATGGGCTCGGCACTGCATTATTTGCATACTTTGGCTCTGTCAAAATATTGCTGTTTCGTCATTGGCCTTTTTACTCCCAGATCCACCTTATATCATTCTCCTCTGTCCATCCGTTTGGTTGTCTGTTCTTAATACTGGAATATTTCCAAGAATAAAGTTATAGATGAAGTTATTTAGGCTCAGCATATAATTGCCCCCCATAGTAAGGTGTGTTCACATTAACCTTTGCAGCTGGATATCTGCTGATTCTCCTGTCAGCGAGAGAGAGCACACACCCAATTCTTATCAGTCATTGGTCCTCAATTAACAAACAGCCATGTACAGTGGTACTACTTGTGTAACGTGTATCTCGTGGCACATTCTCCTTACCTACACACCTTCACTTACTCTTTCTCTGTTCGTTAAAACTGCATGCTCCTAGCACAATGGGTAGAGCAGCCCCACCTGCCAGCTTCAGCTTTCCGTAGTTTATGTGGTTTTTCAACTTGGCTCTGGTGGGATTTTCCACTTTTTGTAGAATTTGTTGGACCTGACAAGTAGAAAAAGACATCACAGCTGGGAATGGGGTTTATATCCGAAGCTATATAGTGGGAACTGTGGTTGGGACCATCAACTGCCCGATAATGTTCGGACCTGAGAGTTATCAGGCGGAACTATTCTGCAGGACTGGACCACGGATTCCAGGGGGGTCTGTTCTGGAGAAAGGACTCTCGGCATTCTGTCCAGTTTGCCCATAATGTGATCAGGGTGGGGATGAGTGTATTCTTGTAATACTCTCAGTCCTATCAAGCGGGTTTGGTTTACACCTTGGCCACTCTAATCATGTTGTGCCATCCCCTGTGGGGTAGGGTAGGGACGCAGACATTTGGGAGATCGGTTTCTCACTTGTGCCATTGGTGGAAGTATAAACGTCATGAAAGGCTGATGATGTCTTTTTAAGGTTTTTCAGGTTTATTTATTAGTTTTTCCCTCCCCTCTCAAATCTCTAGCACTTGTAAGGATTCCAGTAGTACCCCTGGGCCCTATGCTGGCGTTCTTCTGGGACAGATGGCGACCTCTGCGCCGACCATGGAGATTCAAAATTCTCCAAATGTTGATGACTTCTCAAAAAATAAATTGATGAAAACAGTAATAACGAATCTGATCCTCCTCCCTGATTTCCCCTTCATGGACCTTCTAGCCAACTCCATTGATGACGAACTCCAAGCAAAGACACAGACTTCTCTAAGGAATCATCACCCAAAGTCAAATCGTCAACACAGCCATAGGGTTTGTGTGAAAAATTAGAGCGCTCCAAATCGAAGACTTACCAGCAGTTTGTGATTGTGAAATGTTCTCGACAGCTGTGAAATCATTTGGAACTGTTGCAGAAATCAGGATGAGCTTTATTGATAGTGAATGTAAACGGGAAGCTTTTGTTACATTTAGTAGCCATGACGAGGCTCTAAAGGCTGCTATATTAGATTCACATCACCGGTGCATCTGATGTCTAGGCCAATCCCTTACGACGCTCCTGATTGACTTGTTGATAAGTCAATGACAGGGATGGAAACTCTCAGTCTCTCTTGAGAGTTCACATAGGCAGGATTTGTGTTCTCCTCTCCCAGGGGATACGTCTTTCAAACGTATACCTCAGGAGAGGTGGAACACACATCCTGCCCGTGTGAACTCTCTCTCGAGTGACTAAGATTGTCCAGCCCTGTCATTGGCTTATCAACAGCCAATCAGAAACGTCGTCAGGGACTGGCCTAGAGACATCAAATGCATGGCTGAACAGTACGAGGAGCTTTAAACAGACAAAGTCCCCCCCAAAGAGTCCAAAGACTTGGACATTTATTTGCCATCTAAATGGGCTCAAGATAAAACCAGAGAAGGCAGATTGCAGAAGTAAGAACTCCTAAACCTCCTATGTGGCTGGGAGCTTCAGCCAAGGAGGAAAATTATAGTAACTATTACCAAATTTGTAGGTTTCTTAAGAAAAGAGTGGGAGGGATGAAGAGTGGTGATATTTCTAGTTTTGGGAAGAACACCGTTCTTATTATGCCAAGTCGACAGCGCCCAAGCGTATAGTAATATGTTGACATTAAAGTGATGAAATGATTACGAAGATCAAACCCCACTTAAGCTTTAGTTATGGGAGAGTAGTACTATTTCATAAAGACCTATATGACATGATGGAAGAGGAAATTCTAGAAATGAGTCCCAATTCGGTTTGGAAAGTGAAAAAGGCAGCTATTGCCAACATGATCACTTTAACCTTTGTAGACCCTGAAGTACTTCCTTCTCGTGTCATATTTGAAAATGGAAGGGTACGAGTGTGTCCATCCCAACAAGGACCAATACAGTGCTATCATTGTTTTCAGTTTGGCCACTCATAAAAAAAAACTGCGAAAATGCTGAGGAATGTAATAGAAAATGATGATGAATGTAATAGAAAAGCAAAATGTGTGAATTGTCAACTGGAACATAAATCCAATAACAAAAATTGTGAAAGTTACAAATTTGAACTGTCTGTACTAAATAAAGCCAATGCAGAGCATATAAATATTGGTTTTGCAAAATGTCAATCAGGACAACAAACTAGGAGCTATCCTCAAGCTCCTAAGCCACTTTATAGTACTCCTATCTATCACTATACCCTGTTTTTTTTTTTCATCTGTCCATCCACCTGTGGTGTTTTTGTATGGTAAAACTGCGTCCCGGGTCTTTAGATAGTACGCAATGTGTAAGTTTAGGTAAATAAAAGGATATCTGGTGTACATTTGCAACTGAAAAGTGTTTAATTTTAATAATTTGCTTTATGCGAATTACACCGTTAATATTCGAAATAGGATATTATAATCGTTGAATGTAAGCTGAATGTAACTATCTAAAGCCCGGGACGCAGTGTTACCATACAAAAACACCACAGGCGGATGGACATGGAACAAAAAACAGAGTATAGGGGTGCAGTTGCAGCACTCTCTAATGTAACAGGTGTATCAACCCCTGTGGTAGTGGCCCAGCCATCTGGGTCAAGTGCCCGGCCTGTTGAGGGCCAGAGTGCAATAATTGTTTCAGTTTGCATCTGCTTTGAGTTTTTCCTCATGTTACACGCCTTTTTAACCTTTCTGTTCGCAATTTCCCTCTCACCACTGAATGACGTTATCAGGTCCTATAGCGCTTGACCTCTGACCTAAATTTTAAATTCCAGTCCTCACGACTTTCCTCGTAGATTCACCCGTCGTCTTCTTCGTTTCCGTCTTTATTTTGTTGCCTTATCTTACCATCACTTTCTTATAAGATGTCTTTACCGGGTCGTATCATGATATTTTCCACTTTTTTATAGTCGCTTAATAACGTTACTAAACAACAACAACAACAACACAACAATAATAATAATAATAATAATAATAATAATAATAATAATAATATAATAATAATAATAATAATAATAATAATAATAATAATAACAATAATAATAATAATAATGTCGGAAACCACCCCTAGGCTACACCACCATTCAACTCATACTGTCACACAACGATTAATTGGTTGCATTTAACCAATACATTTTAATTCATGAATATTTTATCATTATGGATTTTGTAAATAATTGATATTACCAAGGAGTGTTTATGTTAACGTGAACCTCATAAGAAAATGAAACAACCAACTTTTTGGCTCAAGTTCCGATCTGATCGACCGAATGTTTTTCGGGTTCGGTTGCGTTTCGTTTGTATGAAGAATTACGAAAGATCGAAGACTGGTGAGTCCTTATCGTCTGAACTACGCAATAATTTCGCAACCACCTATTGAGTCTCTTTCATCATAAAATCAATTGCAAGTTTTGATTTGACATCTACTTTGCCTTCATCCCTCCTTCATGGTGAATAGTATAATTAGATCCGGTAAATGTGCGGTGTTCATAGTAGCTCACTGAAGCATAGTACTAACGCATATAGTGATCGAGTTTTGTGGGGTCTAAAAATCAACCGTGGAGCGGTCCATTATATGTGCTGAGCACTCGTAAGTTCAGAGAGAGAAGAGACGAGAGAGAGAGAGAGAGAGAGAGATGAGAGAGAGAGGAAGCCGAGACGAGAGAGAGAGAGAGAGAGAATCAACGCAATTTGCCATCTGTGATTCCTTGCCATAGTGACTACTCAGAACAAGAATAGTACCTAAAAATGTAATACTGTTTAGCAAGTACGCAGCGCGTCATTATTTAGGTATTGAATTGAGAGATGTGTCTCCCTGTTTCTAGAAGCTGCAGAGCGAGATTGGTGGTGCCTTTATATGAGACTTGGGTTAAAGGTTTAGACCAAAGATAGTCTCCTTCGCTCATATACTCCAGTCATTTTTCACCACAACCTCTATTATGGAAAGTTCCCCTTCATGTGAAAGCCACAGCCAAATAAACTAAATATAATAAAAAATAGAATTAAATAAACAACTAAAAATACCCTTCACATGAAAAGCACCAGCGGATCCAGAAAAATTTAATATGGGTGGGGCACCAATTTTCATATCAGGAAAACACACGCATATATATATATATATATATATATATATATATATATATATATATATATATATATACACACACAGACACACACACACATTATATATATATATATATATATATATATATATATTATATATATATATATATATATATATATATATATATATATTTAATCTAAGTAGAAATTATGAAATGGACAGCAATCGCACCTGTTCAGTTAGGAAATACCGAATACCACATTATTATTAAATCCCTATATATATAATATTCCTTAAAGATTATTCTTATTATTATAATTGCTATTTTATAGTTCTCAAATTTTTATTATTTCCATTATATTTATTTCTTGCCAATTTCAGTATCTCTTATTTATGTTATTGTTACCTAAATCTTCAATATCATAATTTTGTCGTCTATTCTTTGTAAATTTCAGTATGGCCTTGAGCTGAAATAAACTTATCTTTATTATTATTATCATTCGTGGGAGGGGGGCGGGAGGGGGTGCGATATGTGCCCAATTGACCCCATGGATCCACTAGTGCATGATAGCCATAACCGAAAAAAAAAAAGTTCCCCTTTCATGATGGAAGCCAAAACGGAAAAAAAAGTTCCACTTCATGTGGAAGCCACAACCGGGGAAAAAGGGGAAAAAATTGCCATTCATGTGACAGCCATAACATAAAAAGTTACTCCATTCACGTGAAAGCGAGATCCAAAGAAAGTCATAACGAGAGATTGTGAGATCGTGAAAAAACGGTAGGCCTTCATGTGAAAGCCATAACCCCAAAATAGCAGTATGGAAGCCATAACTGAAAAAAATCCCCTTCACGTGAAAACCAAAACGAGAAGTGGAGAGATCGTTCTAGACTGTAAGGACAACGTTTTTGCCCGTATACATTGTATATAATCATCAAGCCGCGTTGTTCATTCAACTATTCTGTAGAACATTCTCAGGCCTTTCCGCCGGGGTATAATTCACATATATCCAGTGTTTATAGCTTTTATGATCTGTAAATGTATGTCTCCGAGGAGGTCGTACACTACAGCGAGAGAGGAGAATGGCGAAGAGCATCGCCTGGCAGAATCGGGGGGAGTCGTACCGTAAGCCGTGACAGGAGGTTTGACAACATCGTGCAGGTTGCGGGACAGAGAGCTACTTGAGGCAGTGGTTGTTGTCATTCGGCTTCTGGAGAATTCTCGCCACGGAAGAACACGCGGCCGCCCCCACCTGCCTTCTCTCTCGTGTCTCAGTCGTACGCAGCCTTCTCTCCCAGTCATGGCGGACCCCAAGGCCAAGGTAAGGACGACCTTCGGAAGGTGTGGTGATTGCGGGTGGAAGTGCAGAGCCCGAGAAATGGGTGAGATGAGGATAAGGCTGATGCCCCTACCTAAGGCTGCTGGAAGAAGGGCTTCCTCTCGGGCCAGGGTTCTACATTCGCATTGTGAGGGTCCCTTTGCCCCTCGGGCTTCCTTCAACTCCTTCAGGAAGCCGAGTTTCAATGAATAGGAACCTCCACGCCCGATAGGGTCCTTCTTCTCCTCATCCCCTCAGTAGTAAACATGAACGAAGTCGCCAGTACCTCCCCTCCGGGTGTGTCTGTTTAGGATTGTCCTGCTTCGGTATTGTTACAATCATCACCACTACCTAATTTAGTTTATATGCCGTCTTTAGGTCGTGGCCCAATATTATTTAATCAATTAAGTGTTTATGCTGTGTTGAGGACATTGGTATTGGAACCAAATTTTTATGAAGCTTGACTACTTCAGGTGAAACATCGCTATGTTTCCATTTGATCGAAAAAATGAGCCAATACTAAACAAACTACCCGCCACTTTTTCACTATATTTAAATTGGTAAAACATCCATACGTTTCAGTATTTAGGGTAGAATATCACGACAGGCCAACCCTCATCACGGTGGACGGTCTTATTCACTCGATATTTAATTGGTGAAACAAGAATACAATTGCAACTCTAAGCATACATTTAAAAGACTGAAGTTTCGTCAACATAATGTGATATATGAAAGCCCCATACGAACTAAAATAAGCATGTGAGCTCTTCGTAAAATATTGTTTTTCAAGGCAGTTTTGAAATCATATGGCGGCTACGTTTTGCATGGACGGTTCTCATCAGTGATGGCCACCATCGGAGCACTTACAGATTAGCGGCCCACTCCGACCGCCGACCGAAATCGGCGGAAGAACACCAAAACCAATATGGCGGCGATACCAAAACAACAACAAACAAAGTAGGGAGCTACTACATATCCGCGACGATCGATTTATGTGTGCTGTCAGTAAGGCCGTGGCGGAACGGCGCTTCGCGCCTTATCCGCATATTTAAAGATTCTTGGCAGGCACGGCATGTTCTGTCAAGAGGTAATGTTGCGCTCGCGCTGCGCTAAACAGGGGTTCAGTAAGGCTACTTACCGTGGCGGATGGATTTGGGTGTCGCGATACCAAAACAACAACGCGCTAACCACAGGGTTACAGTAAGGCTACTTACCGTGGCGGATGGATTTGGGTGGTGTCGCGATACCCAAAACAACAACAAACAAAGTAGGGAGCAACTGTCCCGGTAAAGTGTAAACAACCCCACCATCTTTCCCCAGCCTTCCCAGCACTCATTTGAACAATGTTTAGCGTATAGGGTTAAAACATCAAAGCAGGCCACGCAGGCAGCTACCATCAGTGCAAGCCACCCTCCGAAAAAGTACATTATAACGCGTCCTGACACCCGAGATGGGCATCAGTCGCGACTGTTGTTGGTGAGAAACGGAGCTAAAGACCTCTACTCTCCTTTCGAAGTAAGTATTTATTTTTCCCAAAGTTAGAATTAGGCCAAATTTTAAGATTTAAACAGATTTAAACAAGAGGGGTACTGAAAATGGCGCCCACGGCAGTGGAAATCTCACCAAAAACGGCGTTCAAACATTTTTCTTTTTACTTACAACTCGAGGTATTTAGAAGATTGACCGCCATCTCGATGTTTACGGAGTAGCTTGTGTCAATAAACTAACCATTTCCTGTGATAAATCCGCACACCACTTGTACCCACAGACGCTGGAGCACTTTTATCACAACAACGAAAACACGATTTCTCAATCAACACAAGCCAGGCGTAACAGCTGTTGGGTAGAAGATGACGAGAAGCGTGCTCTTGGCTAATTTTAAATAAGTAGTAAAACATCAATTTGTTCCGATACGTAATACAACCCTCGGTCCTTTAACAATAGGAAGGTAACTAGCGGCAGCTGGGGACGGTCGTAAGCTTCGAACAAGGGGAGAACGGTAGTTAACTGCTTGTCCGATCGTGCGCCGCAGCCCGCGCGCGAGAGGTTGAAGAATCACTTTTGCTTTCGGCCGCGGGTGTGAAGGACGTGTTCGTCATCGATCTCTGCCCGCTCATCGTCGATGCTTTGCTTTGTTTATATTGTGTTTTCTACTAATGGTTTGGTTTGACTTGAAAATGAAACTGTAAGTACACTGTTTTCATTTTCATTACTTAATTATGAATCAACATGGAGCTATCGCCGTAGAGATGCGGCGATTTCCGCTTCTTTTTCATGAATTGAACCCTTGAATTATGTCGGTGCCGAGGCGGGCGCACTCGCGCCGAGTCATGTATTTTGGGCGAAATGTGTAATTGAAAGATGTAAGTACTCTTTTTCATTATATTTTTGCCCTGTGCGTTCGGTGCCGAGAGCTTGATTGCGCTCGGCCAGAGCCTCCTATTTTGTATGAATAGAATGCAATGAAAGTGGATTCGCAATGCAGGTTTTCTTTTCATTTTCATTTATTAATTGCATCAAATTTAATTTTGGATCAATTTCGTTCTTACCCGGGAATTAATCCTTACGATTTATTGCTGTGAAAGTGAAAATAGCAAGTGCAGTATTGTTCATTTTCATATATATTTATGATAGCATCATATTATTATGGATCAAGTTTCCGCTCTTACCGGGAATTGATTTTTCCCTCTTTAAGTTCTATGAAGTGAATCGCAGTGCAGTATTCTGTTTCATTTTCATATTACTTTTCACTGCTGTGCGGGGGTAGGGGAAGCGAAGGTCTGCCAGGAAGTCGTCGGAAAGCTCTCCCGCGACTCCCTTGGTATCCGATTCTTCGTCTTCTTTCCTGCCCCCCGCTCAGCTTCCTGTATTTTGTTTTTGGGGTTTTCCTTCCGTTCGGGGTCGGGGCGGGGATGTCTCCCCCCCGTGCGTGAGGGAAACCCCTCTTACTAATCTGTCTGTGCTACCGCAGGTGCTACAGCCGTGGGAGACGACCTTGGACAGGTATGGACCACTGCGGCTGCAGGGCGTGCCTAGCATCCACGATCTGCTGCAGCGTCTAGCGAGGTCTGGGGCGGTGACCTTGGAGTGGTCTCCACTACAACCTTCACGGCCGCTTATGCTGCTTACCCCCCGCTGGTCTACACTCCCCATGCTGTGTCCGGTGACGCCGTCTGCCGCTTCTAGGGCCGGTCGCCGCCGTACCGAGGAGGGGGGGGTATGCCGCCGCCGCCTGTGTTTTCTTCGTGTTGCCTGCCCCAGACTTCCGCTGTTCCAGCAGCTCGCCCCTGGACCGGCCGCCAGTACCACGCTGGCTGCCGATGATTCTACGAGGCGATGGCTGGGCCTGCCGTACCTGTCGCTGATGTGGTTCCCGCTACTGGCTTGGCTGTCCCTTCTGTGTTTACCGCTGCCGCTGTTCCTGCCGCTCCTGAGCTGGTTGCTGTTCCTGTCGCTCCTGGTTCCTGCGCCTGTCCATGCTGGTCCTGCCCATGGTGTGTCTTCCCCAGTCCCAGGTCCTTCCGGACAGGTGCAGTCGGGCCGTGTTGCTTCGGCAATAGGCCCGACTCCGGCCTGGATGGAGGACCTGACGACTGTCCTGCGTGAGCTGACGAAGAAGAGGAAGGTGTCATCTTCGTCTTCGTCTGTTGCTGCCTCTTCCCCTTCGACTTCTAAGGCCCATAAGCCGAAGAAGAAGAAGGCTGCCTCCCCCCCCTAAGAAGTCTCCTTCGGGAACTTCTAAGGGCCCGTCCCACCTCGGTGGGACGGGGGGTCCTTCTGCTGGTCCTCCTGCTCCTTCGGGAACGGGCCCGTCTCCCCTTCCGTAAGGAAGAGATAGACGGGGACCAGAGGAGTATCGGTTAGCTCTGGTACTTCCTCGCCTGGTGCTAGCGGCGATGCCGCTACGCCAGGTTCCGGCTCGGTCTCTCGTTCGCGGGAGATCCCGAGTGTACGCCTTCCCTCGGGAGACCGTGCAGCCAAAGTTTCGGCGCCAGAGTTCGCTCGGCGCCAAGACCACGGCACGGAGCAGAAGGCTGGCGAGAACCGCTCAGGTGACTCTCGCCAGGCCAGCGGCCGCTCTCGCAGCGACCAGCTGGTAACCGGGTTTTTGTTATATTCCCCCTAAGAAGACTCCTTCGGGAACTTCGAAAGGGCTCGTCACATTACGGTGTGCGGGGGACGGGGGGGGTTCTTCTGCTGGTCCTCCTGCCTTCTTGGGAACGGGGCCCGTCTCCCCTTCTGAGAAGAAGAAGAAGACGGGGACCAATGATCCGTGTGCTGGCTACCGCTGGTACACCCTCGCCTGGTCTTGGCAGCTCTGCTGCTAAGCCAGGTACCGGCTCGGTTTCTCGTCCGCGAGAAGTTCCGAGTGTACGATCTCCTTCGGGTGGACGTGCAGCCAAAGTTAAGACGCCTGAGTTCGCTCAGCGTCATGACCGAGGCACGGAGCAGAAGACTGTCGAGAGCCGCTCAGGTGACTCTCGCCAGGCCAGCGGCCGCTCTCGCAGCGACCAGCCGGTACCTCGGGTCGACGTGACGGTCTCTGACCGGCCACGGGTTGAGGCTGGGAAGAGGTACCCCTCGACCGACGGTACCAGCCTCGGCTGGTACCAGCGGTTTGACGTGCCGCGAGGACGCTCACCGGTCTCACGGCGGCGAAAGCGAGCTCTGCAGGTCACCTGACCGCCG
>NC_061103.1:50217094-50279035 GCF_015104395.2 Macrobrachium nipponense
AGCGGTGGTCACGGCAGGTACGGCAGTCTGTGTGGACGGTACAGATGGTCTAACCAGCGGCACAGACATCATCGGCACCGGTGGAGGTCCAGGGGCGAGCTCTTCGGGCACATGAAGTCCGGTCGTGGCAACACGGCAAACCCAGGTGGCGGCATCACACTCCCCCGAGTTACGGCGACTGGCCCCTGCACCGATGTTGTGGGTGTCACAGAGACCGAGTGCTGGGTGTACACCAGGTGAGGAGGTGACGCGTAGCCAGGTGTTGTCAGGGTCGTGGTGGTGGTTGTGACCGTAGCGTGCGTAACCGCCACGGAGCCAGCGAGATGATAGAGCAGCCCTGGACACTCGGCACGCCCTGCAGTCCCAACGACGCCCACACCTGTCCGAGGTCATCCTTCACGGCAACCGCACCTGAGGAGGCAAAAGTCGGGTGATGTTAGGAGGATCCTCTACCCGCTCGCAGCGAAGACGAGCGGATAGAGGACCCAGAGTACAACTCTACGTCGGGGTATCTAGCGCCCTCCTCCACACTCGACACATCGGAGAGGAGAAGGACCTAGACACCGCCCCGAAGGGGAAGGCGGCGAGACGTGGAAGTTGGGCGGGGGGCGGCAGGAAAGAAGACGAAGTGTCCGTCACCAAAGGAGTCGCGGGAGAGCTTTCCGACGACTCCTTTGCAGGCCTTCGCTTCTTCCTGCCCTCATACAATGTCCACTGCGCCTCCGACCAGTTCATAACAAACATCACAGGGCTCGGCCCGGGTGCCATTGCGCGCCCCCGGCACCGAGCACACAAAACATGAGGGTCTATCTCGGGGAAAGATCTGAATTTCCACATTTGCGCCCTTCGGTACCCGGGCAAAGTCTCCTTGGGGTAGCGAGGCGCGGAGATTTCCATCATTAATGAATTCAGCGTAATTAATATGAAAAGAGAGAATACTGTACTTACAATCTTTCATACACAATTAAACAAACAAGAAAGCAAACGACGAGCAGCGGGCAGAGAGCGAACACACACGTCCATCCACTGTGAGGCCGAAAGCAAAAGTGATTTGTTTACCTCCCAGTCGCGCGCGCGCGCCTGTCGGACAAGCAGTTAACTACCGAACCCCTTGTTCGAAAGCTTACGACCTATCCAGCTGCCGCTAGTATCTTCCTATTGTAAAAGGACGAAGGTTTGTATGCCGTGTCGGAACAAAAAGCAATTCGGATTTCTGGGCGTTAGAAACGCCCTTAGCAGCAAAAGAGCATAGGAGTGACCTTTTCTTTAAAAACTCTGCGGTGAAAAGAGATGCCAATTTCATTCGCTCCATCCCTTAAGGCTTTGTCCATGCAGGACATAATACTGCTTGGGAGTTGAGAAGCCGTTGCTTCATATCTTCCACTGTTCGTCCCAGAGCTCCCAAGGACCAATCCAGAAAATTAAAAACCTCGAAGGTCCGGAAAATCCCTTTCAAGAGATGATCTAATTCTGATGGAGACCACCACACTTTGGCCGAATTCAAGCATGTCTGCGGGAACTGTCCACAATGTTGGAAAAATCCCCCTGGGAGGAGGCAGGCACGCCCAGGCCGAGATTTTCCCCTGTCGCATACCAAATTCCGGACTTCGATGCCAATTTGGCAGGAGGGAAGAGAACACAGTCTTGCCCGCTTCCCTCTTTTCCTTTCAAACCACGTATCAATTCTTTGAAGAGCCTTCTTAGCCGTAATCGAAAACTTCATCTTCAAAAACGAGGACTTCTTCGGAGTTTTATTCTTGGAGAATTGAGAAAGGGGTGATGTCGGAGCTGCAAGCTGAAAAATCCCCTCCAAAAAGTGAAAGAAGGCAATTCGTCAATTTCTTATAATCTGAAGAAGATGCTTCACCTTCTTTTTCTTCCTCAGGATTCTAAGTCTTCTATTTCCTCTTCTGCCGAAGACACATCCTGTAAACCCAGGTCTTGCTGCAGAAAATCTTCTCCAACCTCGCGTGAAGAAACCTGCTCCTGCCGCCTGCGTCCTGCGTCCTTCTGAGCTCCGAGGTTGCGTCCTGCGTCCTGTTCCGGAAGCTTTGCGTCCTGCGTCCTGCTCCGAAAACTTGCGTCCTGCTTCCTGTTCTCTTAACTTGCGTCCTGCGTCCTGCTCCCGTAACTTGCGTCCTACCCGAGACTCCGAAGCCTGACGAGAAGGCGGCCAACCATCATGCGTCCTCTTAGACGACTTGACTGGGAGAGATGCGTCCTTACGCCTTGTAGGAGGAAGTTCCGATGTTCCCCACGATTTAACCAAATCGGCTAACCTTCCTTGCATCTCTTCAAGGAAGTTCCTAGTCTCTGCTTCCTGGCGTGAAGTCTGAGCAGCAGAGAACAAAGACGAGACGGATCATCAACACGAGAAACTCGATCTTGAGTTCTACGATAAGGGGAAGATATCGGAGAGACTGCTCCGTATTCAGAAGGAGAGCTCCTATCCCGAGAACCGTCGTAACACATGAGGTCTTGCGTCTTGTCTTGACTTAAAGGATCTCCTCCTTTTAATCGGAACCACCTCTTCCTCATCACTAGAGAGAAAATCTCGGGACTACTCCACCGTTCTTGCGGGTAACGCTCATCTTGAGAAGACGTAGGTCTATGCGTCCTCTTCAGAGGACGCGAAACTTCCGCATAACGTCCATACCTGCCTGACGCAGCACTATCTGTCGAGGAAAGACACTTCCCAGTGTCGCCTTTTCTATGGCGCACTGCTGCAGCCTGGGACGCAACAGGACTGCCTGAAGGGACGACTGATCGTAAGGGAACCCCTCTCGCCTCCCTTCGACTGTCGACATGCCTTCTCCTTGGGTCTGGGAGCTTGGCAGAGGTCTAGGTCTAGGAGCACGAGTGAGACGATCAGCCGCCCCCTCCACTACACTGACACTTTCAATCGTACCCACTTTGTCTGTAAGACGCTGAATCTGATCGCCCATTGACGCAAGGGCGGCAAACACTTTCACAATATTATTGTATCCTCAGAAACAGCAGTGGGCGCAGAGAGCCTGAGGAGAAGGATTAACAACTTCTACTTGGGAAGAAGGGGAGAAATAACAGAATTATTCAAGGCCTTACTAGAAGAACCTGACCTCTCACTCCGCCGACACCGATCTTCTTACTCTATCCTTTTCAAGTCTCTCAACATATTTGGTGAAAGTCTTCCATTCTTTCTCATTTAAACTTTCACACTCATTACATCTATTGTCCAGTACACAAAACCTCTCTACACTTCTTACATAGTGTGTGAGGGTCTACCGAAGCTTTCGGTAGTCTCACCTTACACCCTTCTTTCATACACACTCGAAATACTTATACCAGAATCAGACATTCTCTAATAACTTCCAATCGCGATTGCCAATCCAACTTTCCAATAACGAATAACACAATAAACCATCCAAGTACAGCGAAAGTCAGCTAACGATTGTTTCGAATTCTAGCAGGGAACCAACACGATGTTTGCCGGTTTCAGTGGCAGAAAAAAATCTGACGAAAATGGGAATGATTCCGAGCACAGCGCCACGGGAGCGGGTGGCGATCACCTGAACTACCAGTGATCTAGCGGTTGCCGCGAGTTTGAAATTCTGCCAGTGCGAACAGAGATATAGGCTATATATATACCTGCCAGGTAAGTGTCATACATGAAAATTTGATTTTATCTACTTTAGAAATATCTGTAATTTTTCGGGGTAATTTGGTTGCAAAAAAAAAAAAGGGATAATATACATGAATTAAATCAAAATTTTTAAATAACAAAGTAAATTTAAACTAAATAACGAGTAAAGTAAACAGTTTAGGGAATAAAACTTTGCAGTTTCGTCGTCTGTCGTCGTCTGCTGTTCGAATTGTGTTTATGGCGCGCGCGCTTAGAAACCAGGAACAGCAATGGGTTTAAAGTGCAATGTGGAGTGAACTGAGACCAAAATGTGTATAATAACCATCAAATAAGCACTGTGGAGTTTCAGTTGTGATGGCAGTAAGGATAAAAACCGCCGATTACAAGGTAAGAATGAATTAAGTTCCAACCATAACAACCCCGGAATAACAAGTTTCATACTTTCACTAATATAGGCACAAATGACAATTTGTCTAAAATTGCATTTTTCCTAACTATACAACCTGAGGTCCTTTTACAATAGGAAGATACTAGCGGCAGCTGGATAGGTCGTAAGCTTTCGAACAAGGGTTCGGTAGTTAACTGCTTGTCCGACAGGCGCGCGCGCGCGACTGGGAGGTAACAAATCACTTTTGCTTTGGCCCAAGCAAAACTGCAGAGTGAGGGTGGCATGAGGTGGGGCTATGTGTAAAAGGACCTCAGGTTTGTATAGTTAGGAAAAATGCAATTTTAGACAAATTGTCATTTTGTTCCGACACGGCATACAAAACCTTCGGTCCCGTTTACAATAGGAAGACTCACTTCTTGGTGGGTGGAATCTGAGTCTTTTGTGAACAGACTGGTGTTCGCCCTACCTTGGAAGCTTCCCTGGTCGTAAGAGCGAGGGAGGGATCCAAGCCTCTGTCCGATTGATCGGGGTGTGCACCGCAGGATCAATGGTCAGACCTCTGGGCCGAGTACTAAGAGAGGGGCATGCGCATCTCTTAGTACCAGCAATGCAAGAACTTGTTCCTGTACAGGAGCAAATATAAAGTCATGGGTTTGACTCTTGTAGGCATCCACTTCCCCCCCTTGTAGAAGGAAGTGGTGGATATTCTGCTCCTATCCCTAGTGAAAGGGATAGGATGGGGCTCTGTCATATAGCTCACCTGCATCTCGTCCTCATCCAGCGTAGTGACGGACCATGGCCCTCTGCCCACAGGTAGAGGGGAAGGAAAAGATGGGAAGAGAGAGCCAGTCACTCACTCATCACACATCCATCCACACAGTCACACCAGGACTCGATGCTGTTCAGCCTGCGAGGGTCTGGTTAGCTACACAACTTGTTGAGCAGCCACCACGGGTCCCAAGGAAAAGGTATCCAAGGACCTGTGGGCAATATCCCGAAGGTAGAAGGACGTAAAGGTAGTCTGGTTAACAGCAACCCCTGCCTTCAGGACCTGCGCCACGGAGAAGTTTCTTGCGAAACGCCAACGAGGGGCCAATACTTCTGACTTCGTGAGCTCTCGGACGGACGTACGGATGTCGTCACTACCATCAGCCTCATACGCCCTCCTGATGACCTCACGCAGCCAGAATGAAAGAGTGTTCTTGGATACTTCTTTCTTGGTGACCCCGCCCCCGGTGCTAACGAAGAGGCGTCGACACTAGGCCTGAGGTGACGAGGTTCTCTTCAGATAGCGCCGTAGCGCCCTCACAGGACAAAGCAGCATCTCATCCGCATCATTATCGGTGAAGTCCAATAGGGAGGGAATCGTGAATGACTCGAACCTGTCATCAGGGACTGACGGTTTCTGAGTCTTCGCAACGAAGTTCGGGACGAAATCGAGCGTCACGGATCCCCATCCCCTGGAGTTGTCGTACATCATGAGGAAAGACCATGAAGTTCCCCTACTCTCTTCGCCGATGCCAGGGCCAGCAAGAAGAGGGTCTTGAGGGTCAGATCCCTGTCTGACGACTCTCGGAGTGGCTCGAACGGTGTTTCGAGTCAGACTCCTAAGGACGAGAGTCACGTCCCACGCAGGGGGCCTGAGTTCCCTGGGTGGGCAAGACCTCTCGAAGCTCCTCATCAGCAAGGAGGATCTCGAACGAGTTCGAGATGTCCAACCCCCTCAGTTTCAGGACGAGCGCCAAGGCGGCTCTGTATCCTTTCACTGTGGGGACTGATAGGAGCTTCTCTCGGCGAAGAAAAACGAGGAAATCCGCTACCTGCTGAAGAGTGGCTCTGAGAGGAGATAGACCCCGTCTACGACACCACCACAGAAGACGGCCCACTTCCCCTGGTACACAGCTGCAGAGGACTGACGACGTTCCCAGCCATCTCTGTTGCTGCGCTACGAGAAAAGCCTCTCGTTCGCAAGAGATGGTGGATAACAGCCAGCCGTGAAGACGTAGGGACTGGACTGCTCGGTGGTACCGCTCGACGTGTGGCTGGGCGAGAAGGTTGTGCCAAGGGGGAATAATCTCTCTCGGTTCTCCTGCGAGAAGAGCCAGCAGGTCCGGATACCAAATGGCCTGTGGCCATTTGGGAGCCACCAGGATCATCCTGAGATTCGGGGTGACCAGCGCTCGACCTGATCACCTTGCGAATCAGGCTGAACGGGGGAAAGGCATAGACGAAGAGGTTGTCCCACGGGTGTTGAAGAGCGTCCTCTGCAGCTGCCCCATGGGTCCGGCACGGCCGAGAAGAACACCTGGAGCTTCCTGTTGTGCCGGGTGGCGAACAGATCCACGACTGGTCGCCCCCACAGGTCGAAGAGGCCTTTCCCCGCCACGTCCTGGTGTAGAGACCATTCGGGGTCCCTATCACCTGATCCCAGACGGCTGAGCGTGTCTGCTACTACATTCCTCTTCCCTGGAATGTAGCGTGCCGACAGCTCTATTGAGTGTGCCTGAGCCCACTCGTGCACCTGCCGTGTCAACTGGTACAACGGGAGAGACACTAGGCCCCCCTGTTTGTTGACGTAAGCCACCACCGTGGTGTTGTCGCACATCAACACCACTGAGTGTCCCATCAAGCGGTCCTGAAACTCTTGGAGAGCGAGGAACGCTGCCTTGAGTTCCAGTACATTGATGTGAAGGTGCTTGTCGTTCTCGTCCCACACTCCTGAAGTCAGCAACTCCTCCAGGTGTGCGCCCCATCCCTCGGTCGATGCGTCTGAGAACAGCTGCATGTCCGGGGGGGGAGTGCGCAGAGGACCTCCTCTTAAGAGGTTCCTGTCGTCGAGCCACCAGCTAGGTCCTTGCCTCACCTCCTGTGTCAGTGACACTGGAAGCTTGGGGGATCCGTCGCCTGTGACCAACTCTCCTTTAGCCTCCATTGAAGAGACCGACAGGTGAAGACGCCCCCCGTGAGGGACTAACTTCTCGAGTGACGACAGGTGTCCGAATCACGACTTGCCATCGCTGAGCTACCTGTTCCTGCCGAGACAGGAACTGGTTGGCTGCCTCTCTGAATCTGCTGATCCGCGAGTCCGCGGGGAAGACTCGCCCTGCTACCGTGTCGATCAGCATACCCAGGTACTTCATCCTCTGCTTGGGCTCGAGATCGGACTTCTCGAAGTTCACAACGATCCCCAGATCGCGACAGAACTCGAGCAGCCGATCCCTGTCCTGTAGCAACTGCGAGCGGGAGCTCGCCAGGACTAACCAATCGTCGAGATACCTCATCAGACGTATCCCGTGCGAATGGGCCCAAGCAGACACCAGAGTGAACACTCGCGTGAACACCTGTGGGGCGGTTGAGAGACCGAAGCACAGTGCCCTGAACTTGTACACCGTCCCGTCGAGGATGAAGCGGAGGTACTTTCTGGAGGACTGATGAATGGGTATTTGGAAATACGCATCCTTCAAGTCCACTGAAAGCATGAAATCGTTCTCCCTGATGGAGTCGAGCACTGAGCGTGCCGTCTCCATCGTGAACCGGGTCTGGCGAACAAACCGTTCAGGGGAGGGGGAGAGATCTATCACCGGGCGCCAGCCTCCCGTAGACTTTTCCACCAGGAAGAGTCGACTGTAAAAGCCCGGTGACTGATCCGTGACGATCTCTACAGCTCTCTTGCTCAGCATGGTCTTGATCTCCTGTCTGAGTGCTACGTCCTTAGGTGACCCGGGGACGTACGACTGCTGTTGGACCGGGTTGGAGGTGAGGGGTGGCCGAGATTCGAAGGGTAATAGATATCCCTCCCGAAGGACATCTACAATCCAGGTCTCGGCGCCGTAGCGCTGCCAAGTTGCCCAATGGCTGGCCAGGCACCCCCCCCACTTCCGGCAGCAGGTGAGGGGGAACGCCGTCCCTAGCGTTTTCCCCCCCCCCCTTTCTTCGACTTCTTCCCAGAGCCTCCACGGGATGAGGAGGGCTGGGAGGAGGGCTGGTTTACGGCCCCCCTTGCCAGAAGTTGAAGAAGACAGGAGTCATTCCTCGGGGCTTTTTTTTCGACGGCAGCAACCGTCGTTAGCAGCCGAGGAAGCGCTAGCCGAGCTCTTAGACTTGGCCGCAGTCCGAGGCTGCCCAGAAGCCTTCGAGACTGCCTGGTGAACCAGACGGTCACTGTCTTCAGTGCGCCGTCTGTCCACCGCAGCGTCCACCATCTCTCCTGGGAAGAGAGACGTGGAACTCCGTAGAGGTCCGTTTCGAAGCCCCAACGCGCCTCACGCCCGGCCACCCCTGGAAACCCGAGTAAGGACAGCGTCCCTTCGTCGGAGAACCAGGTTGGCCCACAGGTTCACCGTCTGGTGGGCAAGGAAGGAGATGGCTCTTCCCCCCAGACTGGCAAAGTCGCCTGAAGGCCGAGTCCTCTTTCGGGAGAAATTCCGCCGGAGTTGGCTGCGACCTTAGATACTGTGAGGGACCACAGATCTAGCCAGGAGACGGCCTGGAAAGCTGCCATGGCGGTAGATTCCAGGCCGAGTGCCTCTTGCTGCGAGAACCACAGGTTCTCGGACAGGAGCTGTTGCAGAGACACACACCCGGAGTCAGCCTAGCTAACTCCGGGTTCACCTGTTTGGGCGGCATCGGGTCTTCAGATGGCACGTAAAAACCGCCGCTGTCGTTAGCAGAGGAGGTGGAAGCAGCTTGCTCGACTGCCAGACTTGAGCGAACCGTCTTGTCCGGAGACAAGCGATTCAACCTGGTCTAGCACTGAGTCCGCAAGCTCGGAACGCGGCAAACCCACCGTCGGTCTGGGTTCCCTCTTCGGGCCCCAGAACGACTCGAGCCGGGACGTGGGCTCGGATGGTGGAAGCGGCGATCCTTCCCCGAGGTCGTTGTGCTGACGAATCAGCGCAATAACCTCGGCAAAGTTCCTCTGGATCTCGGGTGTGATAGCATCCTGTGGAGTCGGACCGTCCAGTCCCTCGAACAGGAGTACCTCCCGAGACCCTCCTCCCTCAAGGAGAGGAGCAGCGACAGCCCCCTCTAGGTCTCCTCCAACCACCTGTGCGTACGACCTGGCTGGTCCGAGAACCGAGCCTGGTACGTACGACGACGTGGCGGGATCCTGAGGGGCGCACCCCTCGATCACTCCTCAATCCTCGCCCTCCGGTGTAAACCCGAGGAGGTTGAAGGTATGGGAGAGGCAGACCTGACGCTCTCTCCTCGCTCACTGGCAGAACCAGCGGGCTTGGAGGACTGGCAGGCGATCGCCAACCCGCGTTGGCGATCGAGCTGCAGACCTAGTCGAGCCGTCTCGCTGTGGAGAACGGCTGGACCCGAGAACAGCGGCCCCCCACCGGGTCCCTACGTGTTTGGTCAGAGGAGCTGGTGGCTGGTCGCCGTACCCGATCAGCTCTCATGTGAGAGCGACGGTCAAGAAGGCGACCGGCGAGCTCCACTGTCACGGTGAGACCGGTGCAATATCCTCACGGTGCGTCAGTTCGCTGGTACCAGCCGTGGCTGGTGCCGGCGAACGGGGGGGACCTCTTCCCAGCCTCAGCCCGTGGCCGGGTCCCGTGGACCGTCACGTCCGAAGGGTAGCAGCCGCTCGCCGTGAGAGCGAGAGCTGGTCTGGTGAGAGTCGCGTGAGCGGCTGTCACCAGTCTTCCGCTCCGTGCCGTGAACCTGACGCTGAGCGGACTCAGAGGTCTGGTTCCTGGCTGCACGGTCGCTGGTAGGCGACCGTACACTCGGTACCTCTCGCGAACGAGCGGCCGAGACGGATCCTGCTGCCGTGGCCGAACCACTAACAGCAGGTGAGGAAGTGCCGGTGTTAGCCGCACCCCTCTGGCCCCCGTAGTTCTTCTTCCTTGCGGGAGAAGAGACGGGTCCTGCTCCCGAAGGAGCAGGGCGACCAGCGGAAGAACCCCCCCCCCCCCCCCCGTCTCACAGAGCGAGACGGGCCCATTAGAAGCTCCCGAAGGAGACTTCTTAGGGGGGGGGGAGGCAACCTTCTTCTTCTTAGGCAGGGGAGCCTTAGAAGAAGAAGGGGAAGAGGCGGCAGACGACGACGACGAAGAAGACGATGAAGACGACGACGACACCTTCCTCCTCTCCTCTTCTTCTTCGTCAACCTCCTCAGACCGACGTCAGGTCTGTCATCCAGGACGGAGCCGGGGCTGCTGTTGCCGAAGCAACAGGGCCCGGACGTACCTGTCCGAACAGACCAGCATCGGGAGCAGCGGCGCCAGGAACAGGGACAACCATCAGCAGGTGCGAGCATCACAGGAACGGCAGTCGAGACGGCAGGAGCAGGAACAGGAACAGCAGCGGTGGTCACGGGGCAGGTACGGCAGGCTGTGTGGACGGTACAGATGGTCTAACCAGCGGCACAGACATCATCGGTCACCGGTGGGAGGTCCAGTGGCGAGCTCTTTCGGGCACATGAAGTCCGGTCGTGCAACACGGCAAACCCAGGTGGCGGCATCACACTCCCCCGAGTTCGGCGACTGGCCCCTGCCCACCGATGTTGTGGGTGTCACAGAGACCGCGTGCTGGGTGTACACCAGGTGAGGAGGTGACGCGTAGCCAGGTGTTGTCAGGGTCGTGGTGGTGTTGTGACCGTAGCGTGCGTAACCGCCACGGAGCCAGCGAGATTGATAGAGCAGACCCCTGGACACTCGGCACGCCCTGCAGTCCCAACGACACCCCACACCTGTCCGAGGTCATCCTTCACGGCAACCGCACCTGAGGAGGCAAAGTCGGGTGATAGGAGGATCCTCTACCCGCCTCGTTCGCGCGAAGACCGAGCGGATAGAGGACCCAGAGTACACTCTACGTCGGGGTATCTAGCGCCCTCCTCCACACTCGACACATCGGTAGAGAGAACGGACCTAGACCACCGCCCCCGAAGGGGAAGGCGCGAGACGTGGAAGTTGAGCGGGCGGCAGGAAAGGAAGACGAAGTGTCCGTCACCAAAGGAGTCGCGGGAGAGCTTTCCGACGACTCCTTTGCAGGCCTTCGCTTCTTCCTGCCCTCATACAATGTCCACTGCGCCTCCGACCAGTTCATACAAACATCACAGGGCTCGGCCGGGTGCATTCGCGCCCCCGGCACCGAGCACACAAAACATGAGGGTCTATCTCGGGGAAAGATCTGAATTTCCCACATTTGCGCCCTTCGGTACCCGGGCAAAGTCTCCTTGGGGTAGCGAGGCGCGGAGATTCCATCATTTAATGATTTCAGCGTAATTAATATGAAAAGAAAAAAGAGAATACTGTACTTACAATCTTTCATACACAATTACAAACAAACAAGAAAGCAAACGACGAGCAGCGGGCAGAGAGCGAACACACACGTCCATCCACTGTGAGGCCGAAAGCAAAAGTGATTTGTTTACCTCCCAGTCGCGCGCGCGCGCCTGTCGGACAAGCAGTTTAACTACCGAACCCCTTGTTCGAAAGCTTACGACCTATCCAGCTGCCGCTAGTATCTTCCTATTGTAAAAGACCGAAGGTTTGTATGCCGTGTCGGAACAAATGTTGTTTTATTGTGCTGATTACAACTGCAATCTTGAGTAAGATCAATAAACGTTACATCATACGCTAACATTGTTCAAATGAGTGCTGGGAAGGCTGGGGAAAGATGGTGGCCGTCACTGATGAGAACCGTCCATGCAAAACGTAGCCGCCATATTGGATTTCAAAACTGCCTTGAAAACATATTTTACGAAGAGCTCACATGCTTATTTTAGTTCGTATGGGGCTTTCATATATCACAATATGTTTGACTTAAACTTCAGGTCTTTTAAATGGTATGCTTAGAGTTGCAATCGTATTCATGTTTCACCAATTAAATATCGAGTGAATAAGACCCGTCTACCGTGATGAGGGTTGGCCTGTCGTGAGGTTTCCCCCTAGTTAGAGTGCAATGTGGAGTGAAATAAGACCAAAATGTGTATAATTAAAATCAAATAAGCACTGTGGATATTCAGTTGTGAATGTAGCAAGGATAAATCCACCGATTAAAAGGTAAAAATGAATTTCAGTTAAAACCATGACCCCAGAAATAAGAAGTTTCATACTTTCACTAATACTATAGGCAACAAAATGTTTTATTGTGCTTATTACAACTGCAATCTCCAGTAAGATTAATAAATGTTTCATATATGCGCTAACATTGTTCAAATGAGTGCTGAGAAATCGGGGAAAGATGTTGGATCATCTGCGGTTACAAACGGCACCTCAGTCGGTAGACGCCATGTTGGATTTAAAAACTGCCTTGAAAACATATTTTACGAAGAATGTCACATGCTTATTTTAGTTCGTATGGGGCTTTCATATATCACATTATGTTGACGAAACTTCAATCTATTGAATGGTATGCTTGGAGTTGTAACTGTATTCTTGTTTCACCATTTAAATATCGAGTGAATAAGACCTGTACACCGTGATAAGGGTTGGTAGTCGCTGGTGTTCCCCCAAGACCCATCCAGCCTGATGATGTTGGATCGTCCGTGATTTTTTGCCCTATGCCCAAAGATGTAATTGTATACTTGTTTCACCAATTAAATATCAAGTGAATAAGGCCGAGCCACGCGATGACAATGGATCGACTGCGGTTGTTTACCCTACTGCCGTTGAACTATTCATTTAAATAATTATCTAGTGCATAATGCTTCTTCTTCTAGGCTACTACTAAAAATCGTAGTTCCCTTGGATAAGTAGTGGTTGGAAGTCAGTGTTTACGATTGTTGTGATGAAAGTGCCCCAGCGTATATGGGTAAAAGTGGTGTGCGGATTTAGCACAGGAAATGGGAAGTTTGTTGACACAAGCAACTCCGCAAACATTGAGATGGCATCAACCTCCTAAACTGTTTTGTTTTAATCGTAAGTAAAAATTTCGAAAGCGTCATTGTTACAGTACTTTTTCGGAGGGTGGCCACAAACGCGGTAGTCAGTAGGTTGGCCAGTCCAGTCATTTGTTTACCCTCTATCTCACTTTATTGAAGAAACTTCAATCTAATGAATGGGGTGCCTAAATACTGAAACGTATGGATGTTTTACCAATTAAATATCGAGTGAAAAAGTGGCGGATAGTTGTTTAGTAGTTGGCTCATTTTTCCGATCAAATGGCCGCACAGCGATGTTTCACCTGAAGTAGTCAAGCTTCTTAAAAATTTGGTTCCAATACCAATGTCCTGAACACAGCATAAACACTTAATTATTAAATAATATTGGGCCAAGACCTAAAGACGGCATATAAACTAAATTAGGTAGTGGTGATGATTGTAACAATACCGAAGCAGGACAATCCTAAACAGACACACCCGGAGGGGAGGTACTGGCGACTTCGTTCATGTTTACTACTGAGGGGATGAGGAAGAAGGACCCTATCGGGCGTGGAGGTTCCTATTCAGTTGAAATTCGGCTTCCTGAGGGAGTTGAAGGAAGCCCGAGGGGCAAAGGACCCTCACAATGGACGAATGTGGAACCCTGGCCCGAGAGGAAGCCCTTCTTCCAGCAGCCTTAGGTAGGGGCATCAGCCTTATCCTCATCTCACCCATTTCTCGGGCTCTGCACTTCCACCCGCAATCACCACACCTTCCGAAGGTCGTCCTTACCTTGGCCTTGGGGTCCGCCATGACTGGGAGAGAAGGCTGCGTACGACTGAGACACGAGAGAGAAGGCAGGTGGGGGCGGCCGCGTGTTCTTCCGTGGCGAGAATTCTCCAGAAGCCGAATGACAACAACACCACTGCCTCAAGTAGCTCTCTGTCCCGCAACCTGCACGATGTTGTCAAACCTCCTGTCACGGCTTACGGTACGACTCCCCCCGATTCTGCCAGGCGATGCTCTTCGCCATTCTCCTCTCTCGCTGTAGTGTACGACCTCCTCGGAGACATACATTTACAGATCATAAAAGCTATAAACACTGGATATATGTGAATTATACACCGGCGGAAAGGCCTGAGAATGTTCTACAGAATAGTTGAATGAACAACGCGGCTTGATGATTATATACAATATATACGGGCAAAAACGTTGTCCTTACAGTCTAGAACGATCTCTCCACTTCTCGTTTTGGTTTTCACGTGAAGGGGATTTTTTTCAGTCATGGCTTCCATACTGCCTATTTTGGGGTTATGGCTTTCACATGAAGGCCTACTGTTTTTTCACGATCTCACAATCTCTCGGTTATGACTTTCTTTGGATCTCGGCTTTCACATGAATGGGAGTAACTTTTTATGTTATGGCTGTCACATGAATGGCAATTTTTTCCCCGGTTGTGGTTTCCACATGAAGTGGAACTTTTTTTCCGTTTTGGCTTCCTCATGAAGGGGAACTTTTTTCGGTTATGGTTTTCATGCACTAGTGGATCCATGGGGTCACTTGGGCACATGTTGCACCCCCTCCCGCCCCCCACGAATGATAATAATAATAATGATAAGTTTTATTTCAACTCAAGGCCATACGGAAATATACAAAGAATAGACGACAAAATTATAATATTGAAGATTTAGGTAATAATAACAAAAAGGAGAGATACTGAAATGGACAAGAAATAAATATAATGGAAATAATGATAAATTTTGAGAACTATAACAATAGCAATTATAATAATAAGAATAATCTTTAACGATATTATATATTAATTAATAATAATGTGGATTCGGTATTTCCTAATTGAGCAGGCGATTGCTGTCCATTTCATAATTTCTACTTAGATTATATATATATATATATATATATATATATATATATATATATATATATATATATATATATTATGCGTGTGTTTTCCTGATGTGAAAATTGGTGCCCCACCCATATTAAATTTTTCTGGATCCGCTGGTGCTTTCATGTGAAGGGTATTTTTAGTTGTTTATTTAATTCTATTTTATTATATTTATTTATTTTGACTGTGGCTTTCACATGAAGGGGAACTTTCCATATAGAGGTTGTGGTGAAAAATGACTGGAGTATATGAGCGAAGGAGGCTATCTTTGGTCTAAACCCTTTAAAAGTCTCATATAAAGGCACCACCAATCTCGCTCTGCAGCTTCTAGAAACAGGGAGACACATCTCTCAATTCAATACCTAAATAATGACGCGCTGCGTACTTGCTAAACAGTATTACATTTTAGGTACTTCCCAGTTCTGAGTAGTCACTATTGGCAAGGAATCAGATGGCAAATTGCGTTGATTCTCTCTCTCTCTCTCTCTCTCTCTCTCTCTCGAACTTACGAGTGCTCAGCACATATAATTGGACCGCTCACGGGTAGATTTTTAGACCCCACAAAACTCGATCACTATATGCGTTAGTACTATGCATCAGTGAGCTACTATGAACACCGCACATTTACCGGATCAAATTATACTATTCACCATGAAGGAGGGATGAAGGCAAAGTAGATGTCAAATCAAAATTTGCAATTGATTTTATGATGAAACAGACTCAATAGGTGGTTGTGAAATTATTGCGTAGTTCAGACGATAAGGACTCGCCAGTCTTCGATCTTTCGTAATTCTTCATACAAACGAACGCAACAGAACCCGAAACATTCGGTCAGATCGGAACTTGAGCCAAAAAGTTGGTTGTTTCATTCTTATGAGGTTCCCGTTAACATAAAAACTCCTTGGTAATATCAATTATTTACAAAATACATAATGATAAAATATTAATGAATTAAAATGTATTGGTTAAATGCAACCAATTAATCGTTGTGTGACAGTATGAGTTGAATGGTGGTGTAGCCTAGGGGTGGTTTCCGACATTATTATTATTATTATTATTTGAAGGTAGGAGACCCTCTCTCAAACATGTTTTGTTAAAGATGATGGCAGCATCAGTGGAATTGATTTTATATATGGTCTTTTCAATTCTTCTTATTATTCTCTTCTCATCAGGGCTGATATTTGCTAATAGCTGGCCGATGTTCATATCTCGGTGAAAGAAATGTTTTCTAAAAATAATAATTTATTGATATGATAACAAAAGTGGTTAACAAATCTTAGTCTAAGGGTGTAACGGAATTCCAACGTTTCCAACCGTATCATCGGTTCATTTTCAAGGAAAGGTGAGCTTGAACTGATTGAAATGGGGTCGTTCGGCGGTATTTATTGTGTCCCAGGTGCTCTGTCTGATGGGCGCTGCATTTTCATTGGCTGAACAGAGGATTAAGTCCCTGAGTCAAGCCGTCTTGCAGAGGTGGAAGCTCGCACTGCTCTTCTCGTGCGGACGCTGGAGACTGGGAGCGTAGTATTGGGAAGGTCATTGCCGATAGACGGGGGCACCTGATTGGCCCGTTCTTAGGAATGACATTATTCCTAATATCAGAATTATCGATAAGGCAGCAGACCACCGTCGCCTCCGCCTCTTGGGAGGCCCTACACATCGGGAAGGAGAGACCCAGCCTCAACACACCCCAAGAGACTTCACTCCTCCCGACGGTGGCACGAAGGGCGCCGCCCGCCAGCACCATAGAACCGATCGAACGGGCCAATCAGGTGCCCCCGTCTATCGGCCAGCTATTAGCAAATATCAGCCCTGATGAGAAGAGAATAATAAGAAGAATTGAAAAGACCATATATAAAATCAATTCCACTGATGCTGCCATCATATTTAACAAAACATATTATTATTATTATTATTATTATTATTATTATTATTATTATTATTATTATTATTATTATTATTATTGTTGTTGTTGTTGTTGTTGTTGTTGTTGTTGTTGTTGTTGTTGTTGTTGTTGTTTAGTAACGTCATTCAGCGACTATAAAAAAGTGGAAAATATCATGATACGACCCGGTAAAGACATCTTATAAGAAAGTGATGGTAAGATAAGGCAACAAAATAAAGACGGAAACGAAGAAGAGGACGGATGAATCTACGAGGAAAGTCGTGAGGACTGGAATTTAAAATTTAGGGCAGAGGTCAAGCGCTATAGGACCTGATAACGCCATTCAGTGGTGAGAGGGAAATTGCGAACAGAAAGGTTAAAAAGGCGTGTAACATGAGGAAAAACTCAAAGCAGATGCAAACTGAAACAATTATTGCACTCTGGCCCTCAACAGGCCGGGCACCTGACTCAGATGGCAGGGGTTGATACACCTGTTACATTAGAGAGTGCTGCAACTGCACCCCTAGTGATAGATAGGGGTACTAGTGGCTTAAGAGCTTGAGGATAGCTCCTATAAAAAAAATAGTTTGTTGTCCTGGTTGACTTTTTGCAAAACCAATATTTATATGCTCTGCATTGACTTTATTTAGTACAGACAGTTCAAATTTGTAACTTTCACAAATATTGTTATTGGATTTATGTTCCAGTTGACAATTCACACATTTTGCTTTTCTATTACATTCATCATCATGATGGACGCCAGAGCAATTGATACAAACTTTAGCATTTTCGCAGTTTTTTTTATGAGTGGCCAAACTGAAAACAATGATAGCACTGTATTGGTCCTTGTTGGGATGGACACACTCGTACCCTTCCATTTTCAAATATGACATGAGAAGGAAGTACTTCAGGGTCTACAAAGGTTAAAGTGATCATGTTGGCAATAGCTGCCTTTTTCACTTTCCAAACCGAAGTGGGACTAATTTCTAGAATTTCCTCTTCTGTCATGTCATATAGGTCTTTATGAAATAGTACTATTCTCCCATAACTAAAGCTTAAGTGGGGTTTGATCTTCGTAATCATTTCATCACTTTAATGTCAGCATATTATACGCTTGGGCGCTGTCGACTTGACATAATAAGAACGGTGTTCTTCCCAAAACTAGAAATATCACCGCTCTTCATCCCTCCCACTCTTTTCTGAAGAAACCTACAAATTTGGTAATAGTTACTATAATTTTCCTCCTTGGCTGAAGCTCCCAGCCACATAGGAGGTTTAGGAGTTCTTACTTCTGCAATCTGCCTTCTCTCTGGTTTATCTTGAGCCCATTTAGATGGCAAATAAATGTCCAAGTCTTTGGACTCTTTGGGGACTTTGTCTGTTTAAAGCTCCTCGTACTGTTCAGCCATGCATTTGATGTCTCTAGGCCAGTCCCTGACGACGTTTCTGATTGGCTGTTGATAAGCCAATGACAGGGCTGGACAATCTTAGTCTTTCTCTCGAGAGTTCACATGGGCAGGATGTGTGTTCCACCTCTCCTGAGGTATACGTTTGAAAGACGTATCCCTCGGGAGAGGAGGAACACAAATCCTGCCTATGTGAACTCTCAAGAGAGACTGAGAGTTTCCATCCCTGTCATTGACTTATCAACAAGTCAATCAGGAGCGTCGTAAGGGATTGGCTAGACATCAGATGCACCGGTGATGTGAATCTACTATAGTAGCCTTTAGAGCCTCGTCATGGCTACTTAATGTAACAATAGCTTCCCATTTACATTCACAGTCAATAAAGCTCATCCTGATTTCTGCAACAGTTCCAAATGATTTCACAGCTGTCGAGAACATTTCACAATCACAACTGGCTGGTAAGTCTTCGATTTGGAGAGCTCTAATTTTTCACACAACCTAAAGCTGTGTTGAGGATTTGACTTTGGATGATGATTTCTTAGAGAAGTCTGTGTCTTTGATTGGAGTCGTCATCAATGGAGCTTGGCTAGAGGGTCCAGTGAAGGGGAACTCAGGAGGAGGATCAGATTCGTTATTACTGCTTTTCATCAATTTATCTTTTGAGAAGTCATCAACATTTGGAGAATTTTGAATCTCCATGGTCGGCGCAGAGGTCGTCATCTGTCCCAGAAGAACGCCAGCATAGGGCCCAGGGGTACTACTGGAATCCTTACAAGTGCTAGAGATTTGAGAGGGGAGGGAAAAACTAATAAATAAACCTGAAAACCTTAAAAAGACATCATCAGCCTTTCATGACGTTTATTCTTCCACCAATGGCACAAGTGAGAAACCGACTCCCAAATGTCTGCGTCCCTACCCTACCCCACAGGGGATGGCACAACATGATTAGAGTGACCCAAGTGTAAGCCAAACCCGCTTGATAGGACTGAGAGTATTACAAGAATACAATCATCCCCACCCTGATCACATTATGGGCAAACTGGACAGAAGGCCGAGAGTCCTTTCTCCAGAACAGACCCCCCTGGAATCCGTGGTCCAGTCCTGCAGAATAGTTCCGCCTGATAACTCTCAGGTCCGAACATTATCGGGCAGTTGATGGTCCCACCACAGTTCCCACTATTTAGCTTCGGATATAAACCCATTCCCAGCTGTGATGTCTTTTTCTACTTGTCAGGTCCAACAAATTTTACAAAAAGTGGAAAATCCCACCAGAGCCAAGTTGAAAAACCACATCAACTACGGAAAGCTGAAACTGGCAGGTGGGGGTGCTCTACCCATTGTGCTAGGAGCATGCAGATTTAACGAACAGAGAAAGAGTAAGTGAAGGTTGTGTAGGTAAGGAGAATGTGCCACGAGATACACGTTACACAAGTAAGTACCACTGTACATGGCTGTTTGTTAGTTGAGGACCAAATGACTGATAAGAATTGGGCGTGTGCTCTCTCTCTCGCTGACAGGAGAATCAGCAGATATCCAGCTGCAAAGGTTAATGTGAACACACCTTACTATGGGGGGTAATTATATGCTGAGCCTAAATAACTTCATCTATAACTTTATTCTTGGAAGTATTCCAGGTATTAAGAACAGACAACCAAACGGATGGACAGAGGAGAATGATATATGGTTGGATCTGGAGTAAAAGGCCAATGACGAAACAGCAATATTTTGACAGAACCAAAGTATACAAATAATGCAGTACCGAGCCCCTGGTAGAATAGTTAATTAAAAGAAGCACAACAGAGGAACCTAGTTTAGTCAAGCAGTGGGAGAGAGCAAGAATGACACACAGTACAGAACATAGGTTTGAGGAACATTTAAGTCACAAGTTATCAGTGGCACACTATGTGATGTTTTCTGGGGCAAGGTTGTTGGGGAACTGTGGCAAATCCTAACTTCATGAGATTGACTCACGAGTCAATTGTTTGTGATCCTCTTGGAGCCAAGAAGACTGTCGACTTTATAAACTGCAGTTTCGACAGGCCAAGAATTGGTTGCCAATGTTACCAGATTTTGTAGAGCCTTTGACATTTGCCAGAAGACTGTCCTTGAGGGCTGTATAAGCAAAACAAAACCATGCAAAGAAAGATGTCGCCGAGTCGATGGGGGAGGTGTTCAAGAGAGTAGTGGTAGACCTGGTGGACCTTTATAGTGGTGCGACAAGCAATGAAAAAGAGGCCTTAAAAAGGGAGCAACCCAAACCTGAGGTATAACAAAACCAAACCTACTGCATTTTTGTAGCCACTTATGTCTGCTTCAAGAAATGGTATGGTGTAGTTTCAGGAAAGTGTTACACACTACAATTTTTGGTCTGTTTCCAGAGCACCCCTACTTCCCCTGTTAGGTGCATGATGATAGGTGTCTATTGTATTAGGGCTTGTGCCTTGTATGATAAGGCGCCCTATGAGGTAATGTTAGACTAGCGATAATCTTACGCTAAGTCGGTTGGTATTGCATTTCCATCTTCAATGGAGTGTCTGGGGGTTTGTAGATCACTTACGAAGTCGGTATTATCTTGTTAGTTATTACGACGATGTGTTAAACTCATGGTGAGGAGGTTCTTGTAGAAAACACGAAATATAAAAATATATGTATTCTTCTGAAGTTTTACATGCTGAAGATCAGATATGATTGTACAAGTCTTCTAATAACGATAGCTTGATCGCTTCTGCCAATGATGATGGCTAATCCTATTCCTCTACATGATAAAGCTTAGGTAAAGAGGTACAGGTCTTCTAATGACGATAGCTAACTCTGTTCTACCTGTCTACCATCTCTGTTACAAGTTATGAAGGAACAGACAGTAGTTCGAACATATGAACATACATACAAATGACATAGTTTCATACGAACACAATCAAAACAATGAGACACGCTACAGATCACGTAGGCGGTAGTTGTCTCAAGCAGGGAGCTTGGACTAATGTTTATAAACAATTGAATGACTACAGGTGACGGCATGTTATCTTAGCCTACTTTTATTGTATACGTCATCTTTAGCGTCTCTAGTCTGATCACATTCCTGCAAGCAATCTTTTATATATATGGACTAACATTCCATATTTTTATTATGTAAACACTTACAATTGTAGTGGAACATTATGTAAGAGCAGGTTTTAAACATATTTACTAATGGCAGGTAACCGTCTACTTATTTACACGTACACAAGTATAAATATCGATGTATAATATATATAAAAATTACTATTATAGGTCAAAAAGATCCAGATACGTTCATACTAAGGGGCTGGATAGTACCTCCCAGATGATGTGATAATTTTAAAGTCATAGGATATGCATAGCAATTTGTTTATGTAAGTGAGCCAATAAGTTTAACTATTAGTTTCTATATTATATAAAGTATTATTCCCCATAAGAAAACATGTTAGGGACTAAACTAGACTGGATGACCCAAAGTCTGCACAGTATACACTGGTAACACTACTGCCCTTGTTCTTACTAACACTAATTTGGTGAGATCAGTGTCTACCCCTAGTTACCACAGTTTCACAGACTGGCCTGCATACTGTGTTGCTCCTTCATTTTTGACACGGACCTTTTGAGGTAACATGCCCATACTATGGACTTAAAAGGACTTAATTACTGTATTTCATTTAATTAGATCACGAAATGGCATGTACTCTTTTTTTGTATTTTTCCATTTAGTTTATTTGTTATTACAAATACAAACTTTGCACACAGTTATAAATGTATCCTTGTCAACACTTGAGTAGGTAATGACAGTTTTTCTCAAATATTCCAGGATAAAACATACAGAAGAACCACCTACAAAGAAAAAATGGACAGTGTATAACAATCAGTGCTTGCTGTGTACCAAATAAATACCAACTAGCAGTGATAATACTGCTGTCACAAGAAAACCAACAAAAAATGGATTACAAGCCATATATGATCTGCTGTTATAAGGCAAGATGAAGTTTAACATCGATCACAGCCTTTCAAAGATGACATTCTCACTTGCAATCTTGTAGTAATCTTTCATAAGACCTGTTGTAGCACTTATGTCTCAAAGTCAAATCTGCAGTATGCACTAGGCGCTGAAACAGGTCAGCCCTCAGAACAACATGATGATAACAGCAATCTTCATGCCAACAGAATGTAGAGAAGAGAAACACCCTCCTCTCACATAAGACGTGACAGTTTCATCTGTGGCCCTGTCTACAAAAGGGGCGAGAAACTTATTCAGATATTTGTTGGTACAGGAGAGATAATCTTTACAGTACCCATGAGGAAGCTGACACACGCATTGTAGTACATGCAATTCACTTCTCACAGGAGTTTGAACGTATTGTACTACACTGTGATGACACCGACGTCTTGGTTCTTTTGCTGTAAGGTAAGAGACAAACATAGATACATACCTGTTAGTACCAATGCCACAAAACTGGGAAATTATTTCTGTATGAGTTGGCCAGCTGCACATGCCTTGACAGGATGCGACTCCACTAGCAGCCTCTTCAGAATTGGAAAGACATCAGTATTCAGCAAACTGTCTAACAAGCCAAAACTACTGAATGATTTTGAATCATCTGGTAATGAAATGGTCGATTTGGCTGCTGCAAGACATTTTGTGTTCTTCTTATACGGGAAACAGAAGCTTGCATGCGAATCACTAGACAAGCTCCGCTATGCAATGGCGTCAGCTACTAACAGACCAGCAGCTGCTCAGCTTCCTCCTACTGAAGATGAATTTTCTCAGCATTTGAAAAGAACTAGATATCAGGTAACTTTGTGGAAACAGAACCACATACACAATCCGGTTCTCTGGGATCCAAACGAAAAGGGCTGGATGAGGTCAGAGGACCATGGTTTACAGCCAGCTATGTGTCTGAAGGAACTTGCTCCAACAGAGGTTCGTGACATGACACATCTCTACTGTACAGATACTGACTGCACAGCAGCAGGCCAATGTCAGTGCCTGAAGACCAATCTCAGATGCACTGACTTCCGTGCATGCCGGGGGTATAAATGTCAAAATAATAGTCACTGAGGGCTCAGAGTCTGATTCTGATTGAACCGATAACTACTACTGATGTCCAATTACCTATTGCTGTTATTTCAATGGCAACATATATATATATATATATATAGTATATATATATATATATCTATCTTGATTTAAATTATTACTGCTATTGATTTTACTATTTATGTATACTGTACATTGTGATTTCTTAATGCTTAAGGCATATGTTGTGAAGCTTGAACAAAATACTGTATTTTTTGCTATTAAAGTTGTTATACTCAATAATAAACCATTTTCCTGTTTTGAAAGCTTTATAAAATAGCTGCATTTTTTAAATGAATTGTAGCAATATTACAATACATTTTTAAAATGTCTAGCTAAAATTTAAGTGCATTAAACAAACTGTCTTGTGCATTAGTGTTGATGAGTATACATTATACGAAAACCATTAAAAAATAGCTACATAAAACACATTTTTATAACTACATCATACCATTTCATAACGTGGAGACATAGTACAACAATATGATATAGTATTTTTTTTATACATCAGGTTGGGGTATGACTCCCCACATGGGGACTTGAATCGCAACACTGTTAACACCTATGCCAGAAAGGGGCAACAGGTACCACATCTTGATGGTGGTGGATGTTGCTGAGATACCCAGAGACATTGACACCACCTTAATAGGAACCAAGCATATAGCAGATGCACTATGCCAAGTTTTCAGCAAAGTAGGATTTCTCAAGGAAATGATCTGAGAATAAGGTACCCAGCTGACTTCTGAAGTGATAGAGGAGGTGAGCCGTCTGGCAAGCACGAAGCACCTGTTCATACTGCTGTACAACCCAAGTTGCACCAGATTTAGCGAAAGGATCACCCGAGTGCTGAAGTCCATGTTGTGCCTGGTGAGACCGAAGGATTTGGACAGGTATCGATTAGCAACCTTATTCACATATTGAGGAATACCAAAGTCCAGCATCAGATTTTCACTGCTGGAGCTATTTTGTGGAGGGACGGTGAGAAGACCACTGCAGATTTCTCATGAAATCAAAGACTGCAGAGAACGAGGATTACTTATGCAACACCTACCAGTATGTGCTGGGACAGGCGAATCACCCTGAAGAGATGTGCCAACTAGCCAGGGTATTTTTTATGATGCACAGGGATACCAGAAGCAGCCATTTTACAAGATGACCAGAGACTGCCAATTCAAGTGGGATAGTGTGTTTTAGTTCTACTGCAAATGGAAGCAAATACACCGATGCTGCAGTTACTGGAAGAATATCATGAATCCAGCAAAGATTTCGTTGGGAGACCATCACATGACGATGGAACAGCCAAGAAAAAAGCCGAAGTCCTCACTCACACTCTTGACTCCATTCGGCCAAAATGTTTGGAGGAGATTTAAAAGTGAAACTCAAAAAAAATAAGTAACCCCACTTAATGACCTTTGACCAACCTTGGCTAATCCAGTGATCAGAGATATTCCTAGACAGCTGTTCTGTACCTGAAGATCTATCCCAGAAGTAATGACCTTTGTCTGCACTAAAAGAGATGTATAAGTCTAATCTGAGTTTTTTTTCTTTAAGTTCTTGTTTTATTTTATGTAGTTTGCTTGGAAAGGATTTACCGTAAAGGCAAAATATCTTGCACTCAGTTGTCGCATTTCCTTGTGGTAGAAAGCAGAACAGGAGTTATTTATACAGTCTGTGGGAATGAATGAGAGAATTAGCAGATCAAACGCATGAGTAATGATACGTGGGAATGACTAGTCAGGTAGGGGATGTTAATGTCACGCTGGAATGTTGATATATGCATTCTCTCTCTCTCTCTCTCTCTCTCTCTCTCTCTCTCTCTCTCTCTCTCTCTCTCTCTCTCTCTCTCTCTCTCTCTGTGTGTGTGTGTGTGTGTGTGTGGTCCAATCAAGCAGTAGGGTGGGTGGGGATCCTGGGAGGGGTCCAGTGTGTCCCTTCAAAGTCAGAGATGCATAAATATGTCTTCATATTGTGAGTCAATCAACAGCTTTTTCTTGTTAATCAATGAAAGGCCACAAGAATAGGGACACATCCAGGTTCCCCTCTTTGTTCGATAGTTCATCCCCGCTATTAATAGTCCTCTTGAGAGATGGAAGCTGCGCTTTTTCCAGCAGTGCGGCTTGAAGGTGGGTGGTCAGTCAGTCAGTCAGTCCCCTCGACAGACAAGTAAGTCCTGCTCCTGCTCGTCCCAAAATACGAAGCTTAATGAGGCCAACATCTTTTCCTAGTTTTTTTTCAAAGATAACTACAGAAGTGGCTGCTATTTGTCTGTCCGTCCGCACTTTTTCCTTCCGCCCTCAGGTCTTAAAAGCTACTGAGGCCAGAGGGCTGCTAATTGTCATGTTGATCATCCACCCTCCAATCACCAAACGTACCAAATTGCAACCCTCTATTTGCCTTAGTATTTTTTATTTGATTTAAGTTTAAGCTTAAGGTTAGCCAAGATCATGCGTCTAGCACCGCTGTAAGCGCCAACAACACAGCCCACCACCGGGCTGTGGCTGAAAGGTTTACACCGCATTATACGATGTACAGAAAACTCGGCGTATTTTCCACTTGCTTTTTCACTTTGGCAATTGTGTGTATGTATTGGGTTAGTGCAGTGGTGACTACTGTGTTCTTCTGTAGGTCTAAATGTTACACATCTTTTGATTACTGCCACCAGACACTGGTGTTGATCAGCCCATCATACTGACAGCCAGGGCCGGTGGTAGGCTTGTGGGCCCCAATTACAAAATGTTAGAAATTAGGACCTCTGGTATGAATTAACTGACGGTAGACTCTAAGCATAAATTATGTGGTGAGACTAGTTCTCGTGTAATTCCCCCTAGTACTGTTCCTGTGCGGCAATTTCGAGACAAGATACAATCTTTGATCTTCTATAATATTTTGGAATTCTAGTTAAATCTGCTGGCTTCGTCTAGATGCTCTTTATTGGGAAAACTACTCAGGGCGATCGGAGTTTCACCTTGGCTACAACTAAAATGCGGAATAGTTGTCCTTTTGCAGCTGTGAAATCTTCTGATCTCCGAATACCTGAACGAAGCAAAAAAAAATTCATCCCTGGTCTCTGATGACGTCCCCTGAATTCCACGTTTCTTTGTTTTATACTCTGTTCCCTAATGTTTATCTGTTTATCACCTTTTCCTATTATTTACCTCTCTCGACAGCTCTCTTGGGTTTGTCATCTGTTGAGAATTTAAAGAAAGACAGAAAACGGAGAGAATAGCTTTGTTCAGTGAAATGTTAGTGAATTTTCTATATATTTGATTCATTTCCGAAGCGATGTAAATGTGATTTGCTTTGAGGTTTTACGTAATCTGTTTGTTCTTGATATTTCCAGGACAGATTAACCAAAATCAGGCAATGTGTAGTACCCTCTGTATGCCAGAACTTTCAAGTGTTTCGCCAATCAAAAGAATAGTAGACCTTGGCTGGCAAGGCAGACAATTAAGACCCAAAGATAAATACATACAAGACAAGAGTAAGGCAAGGCAAGGCAAGTCTCGGGTCTCTAGTCTCCTCATGCAGACAGAAAAAAAGCAGAGTCTTTTCAGTTCAACATAAACATTTTGGTGTTGCCTTCAAGAGAAGAGCCTTGTAAAGGACTATCACTGACTACTAATACCACGAAAACGAACAGCCAGAATTTACTGTTGCTTCCTGGGACGCATTGCTCCAGTGTTGTAATTAAATATCACATTTTTGCACATACTTCGTGTTCTAATCACACCAGGTACGAGACCATTGGGCCACTGCGACTGCGTTTAAAGAACCCTTCCTTACACTTTGCGTGATAGAGAAGAGCTCCCGCAGATTAGCACATTCAAATGTAGGTAGCTTATATGAGTTATGCTTTTCAACCACACATTCATACATTCCAGAAGTTTACTTGCATTTAATCGTGAGTAAAATTTTAAAAAATTCACTAACATCCTAATTAATTTATGTTTCTTCAAACTAAGCTTATGTACGGAATTAACATGCATTATGTCAATGGTTTAGGATCGTAAGTTAACTGTTCCTCGGACTGCAACAGAAAACAGCGCTAAGAGGAACTTTTAAAAAATGACAGTCTCACAAATTATGCTTTGACAGAGTGGAAACTATCAAAAACTATCATCATGTTCAATCGATTCTTAATTACGCCATATATCAAAGTATTTGCCCTTACTATTTAGAACTAGTTTATAGCCTAATCGATGATGACGTCAGCCCTGCGGTAAATACAGAGACACAAGCAGCTAACTTGCGACGTAAGATACATTCTTATGGATTTCAACACATTCTACACCATCCTCTGACTCTGAACCATCTTTAAATAGCTTCAGATGACCCTTTCATGAACAGCATAATACAAGGAATTTAGATAATTTTTTCCATGGCGTAAAAAAAAGAAGAACCAGATTTAGATTTAAAATGTAAAGTTGGCAACAAACCCCAGAGAACCGCGAATAACTTCTCGTAATATTTCTTTTTAAATTTTGGTAAGACCAAAAGTTTGCTATATGTGAAAGGTAAATTTTTAAATATAATAGTCTTGTGCTTTTAATACTTTGGTATCAGTACGAATTAAGAAAATATCTCCATTTACTGATATTTAAAAAGTAGAATATACCGAGTGCTTACGAGCTCGGTAAGGCGCCATTAGAAGAAGTAACTAATAAAGTGAAGTTAGAAGTGCTTGATTATCTACTGAAGTGCTCAGGCATAAATTGATTTTGATACCACCAAGGCAAAAGTAAGAGAATTACACAGTGAACAGCTTTGGTGTTATACGACACTCTTTGGAGTATTGAATATGTTTATTACAGTTTCGACATGAATTATAGCTTCATCTGGCAAGAATGGTTCATATAATAGCAGTCTGTTGACAAAGCATAGCTTTCACTGTAGTAAAACAAGAATGAAGAAAATGCCACAAATGTCAGGGAGTGTGGTAATGACTAACCAAAGAAAACTAGAAAGCAACTTTAAAACTGAAAATAAATAAAGCAACAATAAAATACTCATTAAACTGTTTCTGTAGAGGCTTAAACTTACAAAAATGTTCAGATTGTCTCAGCAATAAATATCAACAAAGGTGTAGGTACTTACAGAGGATAGATGGTTTGTGTGTAAAATTACAGACGCACAGAAATAAAGCGAAAACGCACAATATACAAGAAATTTTTAAACCACAAAGAAGTGGCCGAGATATTTTGGATGGATTACAATACGGTGTGCAAGCAATGCATGTAAGGAAGCATCCCCTATTTATGGTGTCAATGAATTTCTAATGAAGCCTTGGAAAATGTGTTACCACAAGATTGTTTTCAGAAGACATCAAAACATTTTTGTTTAATGACTGCTCTGTTAGCAGAAACAGAGCGTTCTAATACGAATTGCCTTTCGAAGTGTAGTCTTATACAGAGCGTCTTTTTCGACGGAGTAGGGTCGATAATCAAGTCACCACTGGGTACAAAAAAAGAAAGAAAAAAACTAATAGAAATCACGACGAGATGCAGATTAATGTTGATATAACATAACACCAACTAACATTATGTACCGATGATACAGCCAAACGGATATGAAAAAAAATAAGACACTTTATCCCATTTGATAAGAATAGCACGTCCTGTCCTGCCTCATAAACACTACGGAATATTTGAAAGAATTAGACCTAAATATAATGAAATCGACAAGCTTCAAGAAAACCAAACGAAAGATATATATATATTAATATTATATATATATATATATATATATATATATATAGATATATATATATATATATATATATATATAAATATATAGTTTGGGATGGAAAAGCCTAGGACAAAATTCGATTAAAGGTTAACCTTGAATATCAAAATGAAATTCAAGAAGAACATCATAGAAACTTGGCATGACGGCACTGAAAAATATAATTATTATGAAGAGAGTTAGCACCCCAGAGCGGGTGGTAGGGGGAAAAATTAAAGCGAGGTAGAAGAAAATGAATGGCATTTCTTACTTCATTTGACATCGTATGATCTTATTAGGAGCAAATGTGGAAGATTTAATAGCTAGAAGGAAATACGAATGATTTTATAAAAATCATACTGTAACACTACAAAACAAAATTATGAAGAAAGTGGGGGAGGCATTTCAAAGAATTCTCCCCACAATTACTACTACAACTCCCTCCAGTGTCGTCTGAGTCTGACTCTGATCCAGTTTTGCAAGTTGCAACCAGTGACCAACATTTCAAATCTGTAAGAGTCGTTTGTTTACTAATTTTAATATTTGACTGCGAATTGTTTATCGGGTAGTATTGGGTATGTCAATAACAGCAATAATAATTTGTTTGGTAGATCTAGGGTACTTACTATCTGCGGAGGGTATTTCTACAGAAGCAATCCGCGGTGGCTTAGACTATGGCAATTGACTGATTCCTATGTTATTTGAGTTACTGTACAAGATTTAAAAGTAATATCCATTCGGGCGGCTGTAACTAAGCAGTAATTGAAATTGAAAGTACATAATAGCCGCACCAAACTCAAAGGTATATTAAAGTTTAGTTCCAACCAAACGAAAAAAATATTCATTACAACCCTTGTAAAGCAACTAAAATAACATAGAAAATGTCAATTGCCATAGTCTAAGTCACCGAAGAACGGTCCTATAGGAAGGTACCAAGTATTCGTTACGGTGAAGGCAATGTAAACACAGCCGCCATGTTTAAATTCCCCAACCACCACGGAGCCAAGCCATAGTATGTTCACTAAGGGTGGGGGGGGGGGGGGTAAGGTGGAAGGTACGAGTTGTCTTAGCAGCACCCCACTGAATAGTAACATACCTTGACGCAACTTTCGGCGAAAGCCTAACACTCACTTTCCTAAAACATAATAATTAAGAATAATGTTTGGACCTTACCTTAAAGGGGTGGAGGGTACAAAGCAGCAGCTGCTTTTAAGAATGCGTGGAGGCGGGTCTTGGGTTCCTCAAAATGCAGCTTGAAATAAGCAACAGCCAAGTACCCGACGAAGTTATACATTCTCCTCCCGTATCTTGGAGTCGACTGAATGGGGGCAAAAGACCTGCTTTCTCAGGAGGCCATGGTCCTGGCAAAAACCGATTAGTCGATCATAATTACCTGAGTAAAAGGCAGAAAAATCTTTGTAACTCATGTAACAATTGTTACATGAAGTTGGCAAAGAGTTCTGGTGAGGGGCTGGGGCGAGCGTGAAGTAGATGCAGCAGTGGATGTCATGGCGGCAGATTCAACAGTGTTGGAGTTCTACAGTTAGGAGGTGGCAGGAGGCCAGACCGTAGAAAACAGGGTAGGAGAGGTGGGGTGGAGTAGTAAAAATGCTTTGATGCTATTGGTTGAGGCAGGGTGGGGCTGAGGTCAATGAACAAGCACTTAGCCTAACAAGATAAGTTGGCAATGTTAAGGGTAATAAAAGTAAATGGGTAGTTAAGGAACTAAATGTAAATGTGGGATGGGTTCAAAATATGAAATAATACAAATACATATATAACGGGCCCAGGAGGGGGTGGGATTTTAAGTCCTGGGTGGTAAATGTGTAAAAGGGCCTATAGTTGTTTTAATAAATACAAAAGACCAAATTAAACATAGGTTAGCATATAACAAAACTATTTAAACTTGTAGGGGATGTTGCCTGACCAGGGGGTGGGGTTGGGCCTGCTGTAACCCCCCTTAAAGAACCAAACCAACCTAACATAACCTAACCTAGCAGGGGATGTAACCTTACCTAGTAGGGAACTTAACCTAGTAGGCAATGTTGCCTGACCAGGGGGGATTTGCCCCCTGTACCCCCCCTTAAATTGCCTAACCTAACTAGTAAGGATGTACCTAACCTAAACTAGTAGGTGGGATATGCCTGACCAGGGGACTTTTTTTTTCCCCCCGTCCCCCCCAAGCCCCCCGTACCCCCCCTTCCAAGGCCTACCCCTAGAACCTAGTAAACCGGGAAGGAATGTAACCTAACTAGTAGGGAACATTGCCTGACCAGGGGGCTTCGCCCCCCCGTACCCCCCCCTAAAGGACCCCCCTTTAACCCCAACCCCTATTTAAAAAGAACGGTACCTAACCTAACCTTAGTACTAAGGAACCTAACCAAGTAAGTAACTAACCTAACCTAACCTAGTTAAAACCATGGGAAATACTAAAGGCCTAACCTAACCAAGTAAGGAAATGTAAACCTAACTACCTAACCTGTAGGGAGTTATGCCTGCCCAAGGTGGGCTTCGCCCGGCCCCATAACCCCCCCTTAAGGCCTAACCTAATACTATAAGGAACGTAACCTAACCTAACCTAGTAGGGAAATACTAGGCCTAACCTAACCAAGTTAAGGAATGTAACCTAACTAAACCTAACCATAGTAGGGAATATTTCCTGACCGGGGGGCTTCCGGGGGGGGGGGGGACCCCCGGGGGTACCCCCCCCTTAAAGGCCCTAACCTTAACCTAGTAAAGGAATGTACCCTAACCACCTAACCTAACCCCCCCCTAGTAGGGAATATTGCCTGACCAGGGGGTCTTCCGCCCCCCGTTACCCCCCGAAAGGGCCTAACGCCTAACCTAGTAAGGGAATGGTAAACCTAACCAACCTAACCTAACCTAACCTAGTAGGGAATATTTGCCATGACCAGGGGGGCTTCGCCCCCCGTACCCCCCCTTAAAGGCCTAACCTAAAACCTAGTAAGGAAATGTAACCTAACCAACCCCAACCTAAAAACTAACCTATAGGGAATATTGCCTGCCAGGGGGGCTTCCGCCCCCCGTACCCCCCCTTAAAGGCCTAACCTAACCTAGTAAGGACGTAACCTAACCAACCTATAGGGAATACTAGGCCTAATGTAACCTAGTAAGGAATGTAACCTAACCAACCTAACCTAGTAGGAATATTGCCTGACCAGGGGGCTTTGCCCCCCCGTACCCCCCTTAAAGGCCTAACCTAACCTAGTAAGGAATGTAACCTAACCAACCTAACCTAACCTAGTAGGGAATATTGCCTGACCAGGGGGGCTTCGCCCCCCTGTACCCCCCCTTAAAGGCCTAACCTAACCTAGTAAGGAACGTAACCTAACCTAACCTAGTAGGGAAATACTAGGCCTAACGTAACCTGGTAAGGAATGTAACCTAACCAACCTAACCTAACCTAACCTAGTAGGGAACATTGCCTGACCAGGGGGTCTTCGCCCCCACCCCCCCATACCCCCTTAAAGCCTAACCTAACCTAGTAAGGGACGTAACCTAACCTACCTAGTAGGGAAAAACTAGGCCTAACGTAACCTAGTAAGGAATGTAACCTAACCTAACCTAACCTAGTAGGGAATATTGCCTGACCAGGGGGGCTTCCCCCCCCCCCCCCCCCCCCCAAACGCCCCCATCCCCCCCCCCCCCGTACCCCCCCTTAAAGGCCTAACCTAACCTAGTAAGGAATGTAACCTAACCAACCTAACCTAACCTAACCTAGTAGGGAATTTTGCCTGACCATGGGGGCTTCGCCCCCCGTACCCCCCCTTAAAGGCCTAACCTAACCTAGTAAGGAATGTAACCTAACCAAGTAGGAATGTAACCTAACCCCCCCCCCGGGCCCCCCCCCCCCGGTATCCACCCTTGAAGAACTAACCAACCTAGCCTAACCGGGTAACCCCCTTCAAGGAAGTAAAACTAGTAGGTAAACCAACATATAACAAACTAAACCTAAGGGTATGTTGCCTAACCGGGGGATGGGATTCGGCCCCCAGTAGGTAAAATGACATATAAACCTAACTTTGATGGGTGTGGAAGTGTTGTAAAATGTAAAAAGTAACCATACATAACTGCATAATAGTAAGGAAACGGGAACTGGGATGGGGTGTAAATTGTAATGTCTTGTAAAGTCGTAAAATGTAATAATGGATTTATAAATTTAGGTTTTTGTTTTAATTAAATAATGGCAAACTATATGATTTAAATGTTATATTTAAATGTAGGTTTTATAATAATAATGGCAAACTTTAATCTAGATATTGGTATCGGTGAGAAATGCATTGTAAATGGTGTAACGTAAAGAGCCAGTCGTGAATACTGGAAAGGGGAGGGATTGACTTGTGTATAAATGATATAGGGAGTGTGTATGTAATATGCAACGCAATGTGCAATTTCACGTAACAGGTGGGTAGGTAGGTATCGAAACGTCCTAAAACTGAGTTCTATATCAACACGTAGGCATTTTTAGGTCTGTCCTCAATTATAACATAATATTTCAAGTTATATATGGTGAAATGATTAGGTGGGGATATTTCAAACAGTTATTATACAAATACTATGGGAAAATGAAAAGGAATTAAACACTAGAATTCACATAACATGTTTAATAAACAAATTAGGTAAATGCTTTTATGTAACTCAATGTATGGTTACCAGCCAGGGTTCCCAGATGACACCACTACCAACCAGCCAAAGTCTACCATGAAACCAGCCAAAATCCCGCCAAATGGAAATCCAAACCAACCCAAATAACCGGCAAATATATGTGTGTTATATTTATCTTTATAAATGCATATTTTTTTATCATATATATACTTGTATAGCGGCATCATAGTTTTAGTTTAGATTAATATAAACTAATATAAGAATACAGGAAAAAAAACGAGAATGAATTGAAATTTTGAAATGAGGCTCGTTCTCTGAGAATCCGGCGGCCTGTTTTGTGTGCGTTATATTTATCTTTATAAATGCATATATTTTTATCATATATATGCTTGTGTGCGTTATATTTATCTTTATAAATGCATATTTTTTTATCATATATATGCTTGTATAGCGGCATCATAGTTTTAGTTAGATAATGTAAACTAATATAAGAATACAGGGAAAAAAAAAAACGAGAATGAATGAAATTTGAAATGTTGGGCTCGTTCTCTGAGAATCCGGCGGCCTGTTTTGTGGTCGTCTGGTGTGTGTGTGATTTTTATTTTAATTCCATCTACATATTTTGCTTAAATGTTACCAAGTTTTTACTGAAAACCTATTCAAAATCCCAGATTTTCCTGAAAACCTTACCTTCAAAAATTCCCAATCTGGGGAGAGATTCCTCAAACGTGGGATCAGTGTTTTAGCTCAAATAGAAAAGTATTTGAAAACCAGCCAAAATACCACTAACCAGCCAAAGTGAATTTTTACCCACCAAATTAGGAAAAAAAGCCAATTTGGTGAGGAAACGTGCCAAATCTGGGAACCCTGTCCACCCAATCCTTCACTCAGTCCGGTAGCAACGTAGGTCATACTGTAACGTGTTTGGCTAAATACATGTATCCCTCCCGTAAACCCCCATTTCTTTCCTCACTAAGCAGTCTGAGTTTAGGCCAAAAGCTCCCTTACAGTTAGCGCATGCGCAGTAGCATTAGCGCATGCGTAGTAGGATTCAGTGTTGTGGTAGTAGTAGTAGTAGACGAATATGGATGTGGAACGGCTCCACTATCGCTAGTTTTGTTATCTCTTATTTCCTTTCCGCCTGTATTTCGTGTTTTTAAAAGTGATAAATGTGGGAAATACCACAATAACACGGCAAATCACCCCCCAAGTGGTTTCTCCCCACCCAAAACCCCGGTTAACCCCTGGGGGTTCCCCCCTTACCGTAGGATAGAGTTAGGGTTTTGTCCCCACCCAAAACCCCGGTTCCCAATGGGAATCCCCTTTACCGTAGGATAGAGTTCAAAGGTAAATTAGAGTCGTCCGAATAAATATTACTTCAAATTCTTGTTCAGGAGGTAAAACTGCATAGAAAAACCGCAACTGCCATACTCTGGGCCGCCGCGGATAGGTACACTAGATCTACCCTAATATTTAGTATTCGGACGACTGTAATTAACCCCCCAGGGGCCAGTACTAAACATGGCGAAATACATTGGAGGCCCCAATCCCTAGTGGATGTCGTATCCGCGGTTACGTTCCTTGCAGTCCGTGCGGACTGCTTCTGTAGAAATAGGTACACTCGACAAGAAAACTGAAGATACAGTTTTCATTAGCTTTCGTTCATCCAATTTCCCATTTGTTTTTACTGGAAAGACATAATATTGCTAAATTTACTCTAGAATATGAAAATAGCTACTATACTGCAAATTAGGTATATAGTAGTATATCATATAAGTTAAAACTGCAAAACAAAACCGTTCAGATACTTAAAAACACGATATAGTATGTCCGAAGTAATTGGAATTTATCAGATGGATTCATTCATAGAGATCTGGTAGATAGAATGTGAATTTCTGATTTTAGTACTATGTATTGCGACAACAATACTATTTACTCGTTTTGCTTCATGAATGGGGATATATTGCATCATCGTAAGTGATGAATGCAATTATTTTAGTTTCTACAAACTTATGTTTGTGTTCCAAAGCGATTGAAGTTAGCTGACGTCAATGGCACTCAATGTTGCGACAGCTAAGGTAGGTTGAACAAATCTAGTTGCATCCGCAAGAGCATTTTCTATGATGTGATGAGGAGCCCTAGAACTTTGAGTGGGAAAGCGCAAGTCACTGGATACTGGCTAACATAACAGATTTCACACTTTGATTACTTTGACGTTGACATGGATCGAATGCTAGTTGCTGTTTACAAAGCTACTGTCTTTAAACATAAATCTTAATCAAGGTTAAAGTAAAGGCGCTGTCACACTAGCGAAATTTCCGTTGACTTTTGAATTTGACGTCGACTTTTCATGTTTTGACGACGACTTTCTGGTGTCGACGTCACGAATTTTGAAAACGGTACCGATCGAATTCAACTCATCGCTACCTTCGACTTTATTGTTTGTTTACATCTCGGAAAGCGCGCATTTCAAGTCATCAGATGCAAGATGGAGAGCTTAGTACAGTGGACAAGATTGCCAGAACAGTTTTTGGTCGAAGATATGGGGGAGAGACGATGCTTATGGGACCATAAGCATGATAGTTGTATGAAAAAGGGTCTTAAATGGAAAAATTACCAAGAGATCACCATGCGACTCACGGAAAACTTTCCTGAACTTGCTGATCTTTATACAGATAAGCATGCTAGCCTATATCGTGAATATCAGATTGCTGTATAGCCTAGGTCTGCTCCCATTGTTTTTTTATCATTATTTTTTATCTTTGCATTAGCAAATAATATAAACAAAAATCTTTAAAATTTTTGCAGTGTTTCTCTAGCTTAATTTATAATACAGTTTGACTTTGGTTGTGTAAACAAGGTTACGAATAGCCTACCTAGGCTAACCCTAACTTATTTTTTTAAATAAAACTTTTCACGTCTTTTTAAAAAACCAGGACCGAACCCAAAGACTTGTTTTTTTAATTCTATGCAGCATCATTAAACACATGCAAGCACGACCCACTAGTTGCTTTGTGTTATAAAGCATAGCCAGTTGTTTTATCATTCCGGGAAGTCATTGCTAAGATGATTTGTTTACGTTTTGACGACGACAACCAAGGTATGAAGAAGGACGTGTGTGACAACCAGTGTACGGAATGACGTCGACTTCTTTGGAAAGTCGACGACAAACTCAGAAAAAGTCGACGGAAATTTCGCTAGTGTGACAGCGCCTTAACATGTCAGCTCAAAGATTTTCTGGCTATATGCTCCCATTACAAAGCAGTTCGTAGTAGCCTACAGCCCTACACGACTGCATTTCTTTGACCGCTAGCTGAAAAGATCTCCCACGTATAAAAACTTTAATTGCCTGTGCAATACATATTGAGTTATTTGTTGTAATAAATATTTTTACTTAAGACAGCTTTTTTCGTGAATGATTTGTGGATGAAACCCGATTTTCAAAAGTAAAGACTATATCAAGAGAGCAAGAATGACTGCACCCCGTGTCTAAAATTTTCCACGTTTTTTTTTACAATCTTTGAATGCTACGGCAACTGTCGAATGTAATCAAGATTAGGGTATGAATTTCTTAGAGAATTAACTTGAATATTATGATCCTTCAAATTTTATCTAGCATAGTGCAGCACGATCTTGGCAGTCATATCCTACCGCGCAAGCATAGGCCTATCGATAGAAACAATTAATTCATTATATTTTCTTCTGCCTTTCCCCCGTCACAAGTCCGTCACCAGTACTATAATTCTCTCTCTTCTCTCTTCCTCTTCTTCTCCCTTCTCTCTCTCTCTCTCTCTCTCTCTCTCTCTCTCTCTCTCTCTCTCTCTCTCTCTCCACTAAAACCTACTTTAAAAATATATATATTGCCACTCAATCTCCCAAAGAAAATATAATGAAATTAAGTAGTTATAAATAGGCCTAAGCTTTCACATGAGCAGACTTTGCTCCTCCTTCTTTCTTTCTCTCTCTCTCCCCCCCCCCCCCCACTTTTAAAACACATTTGAAAAAATATTATCACTCAATCTCTCAAAGTAAATATAATGAATTAAGTATCTCTATAGATAGACCTATGCTTGCGCTCTCTCTCTCTCTCTCTCTCTCTCTCTCTCTCTCTCTCTCTCTCTCTCTCTCTCCTCTCTCTCGTCTCTCTCTCTCTCTCTTCTCTCTCTCTCTCCACTTTTGAAACATTTGAAAAAATATTATCACTTAATCTCTCAAAGTAAATATAATGAATTAAGTATCTCTATCGATAGGCCTATGCTTGCGCGCTCTCTCTCTATCGTCAGAATATTTCATTCTTTACTGTATTGTTCCTCACGATTTCCACAAGTACTGCCCAAATTTTAAAACCCTTTCTCTCATTGTTTAAGATCCGTCTTTAATAACGTATGAATTTTACGTCAGTTTAGTGTCAAAGATTACTTATAAATAAGGTTTCACAGTGGATTTTAAAAAAGGATGATCGATATTCTACCCTGAACTGACGTTACCAAACCAACATTAATGAATAATATGGAGCCCGTTTCTACAGTCAAGTATAAATGATTATAGGACCTCAACAGAATCTTTATGAGTAAAGTTGATGGAAATCTAGAAAGCAACAAACACTATGATTTCGAAGCTCCGCCCCTTTTCAAGAGTTGCCAGGTGTGGCATTATTGAATAATATACTATGTCCGAAGATTTAAAAAAACTGTATCTTAAGTTTCCTTGCCGAGTGTACCATTTGTTTTACAAATAGTACTAATGGTATAGGTAGTTTGGTTTTAGATACTATACTAGCCAAATAGGTACCTAGGTCTAAACAAGTACTAAACAATTAAGGTAGCTTCTAAGTAGGTATGTTTTATACTTAATTGTCTTTTAGTGTTTTCTCGTCTGTATCGCAGCTCCTGCAGAGTAGGAGAGTCTTTAGCTCTCTTTCAGATTGCTTTCTTCTTGTATGATCTTCACTTCAGGTGGTAGGGGGGGGGAAACACCACAGTGGATCCATCGTCATCGGGTGGATCAGCCATATTCCCTCGATATTTAATTGGTGAAACAAGAATACAATGACATCTTTAAGCATACCATTCAAAAGATTGAAGTTTCGTTAACATAAGGTGATATGGGGGAACAACTGACTGGACTAGCGGATCCAGTTTTCACCGCGTTTGAAGCTACCCTCTGAAAAAGTACTTTAACACATCCTGACACCGGAGATGGTCATCAATCACGAGTTGTTGGTGGTGAGAGAAGGAACTTGAGACCTCTATACTCTCCTTTCGAAGTAAGTATTTTCTCCAAAGTAAGAAATTAAGGTCATATTTTAAGATTAAACAGAGGATAATGAAAAGTCTGGGTCTACGCAGTGCACACTACCTCCATGACGCTTTCGAAATTTTTACTTACAACTCCAATTATTTAGAAGATTGACACCATCTCGATGTTTGCGGAGTCAGTTGTGTCAATAAACTTCCCATTCCATGTGCTAAATCTGCACACCACTTGTACGCTTAGATGCTGTGGCACTTTCTTCACAAAAATCGTAAACAATGGCTTCCACCCACGACTTATCCAAGGGAACAACGATTTTTGGTAGAAGAAGAAGAAGCGTCGTACACTAGATAATTATTTAAATAAATAGTTAAATGGCAGTATAAGGTCATGAATTGCATGAATTTTTTTACATATTCATGATTATTAATTTGAAAAGATTCGTTGTTGAAAAAGTAACTAGATTCATGACTCAAATATCAACAGTTTTGCATGTGAACGGTACCTACGCCTTTCTTCGCGTTCTTCAATTGTTTATCAGTGTTGCCAATTGGTATGTATGTGTTTACCCACCAAATTTGGTATAAGACTTATACAAAACAGGGGAAATAAGTGAAAATAGCGCATCTATTTGTAGTATATATACATATAAGAGCAGTTTTATCATTATTGCATTACTATGACAACTAGAATGTAAATGCATCTGCATATGTGTGAAGCTCCACTAGATTGGCAACGATGAGTCATTTTGCCGTCGTCTGCTCGTATGTACTTCAGAAATATCTGTAATTTTTCGGGGTTAATTTGGTTACAAAAAAGGGATAATAGATGAATTAAATAAACATTTTGAAGTAACAAAGTAAGGTTAAACTAAATAATGAGTAAAGTAAACAATTAAGGGAATAAAGCATTGCTCCTCATAACCGTGTACTCGTGTGCTGCCTGCAACTGTGTTTGTGGAGTGAGCGATTAGGAACCAGAAACCGCAACGTAGTTCAAGTGTAATTTGGAGTGAATTAAGACCAAAACATGTATAATTATAATCAAATATGCTCTGTGGAGTTTCAGTTGTGATGGCAGTAAGGATAAAACCACTGTTGTTCCGATGCGTAATACTAACCCTCGGTCCTTTACAATAGGAAGGTAACTAGCAGCAGCTGGAACGGTCGTAAGCTTTGAACAAGGGAGTTCGGTAGTTAACTGCCTGTCCGACAGTGCACGCGCCGCGCGATTGAGAGGTGAAGAACCACTTTTGCTTTTGGCCGCGTTGGTGGAGGACGTGTTCGTCATCGCGCTCTGCCCCTTTTGTTGTGTTTCTTCAACTTGGTTTGTCTGTGTAGTGAAAGTTTACTGTAAGTACGTGTGACTTTCTGTATTACATTAATTTATTATAGAATCTCGTGAATTGGAGCTGTCCTTGCGCCCCCCCATCAGCCGCAGAGTTTGCCCTGGTGTGGAGGTCCGTAAGTGCAAGGTCTTTCGCTCCTTTCCCAAGGTCGATCCCCATGTGTATTGTGCTCGGTGCCGGGGGCGGGAATGCTATCGGGCTGAGCCCTGTAATGTTTGTGTAAATTGGTCGGAGGTGCAGTGGGCGCTGTACGAGGGTAGGAGGAAGAAACGTAAGCCTGCCAAGGAGTCTTCGGAAAGCTCTCCGGCGAATCCCTTGGTCACAGACACGTCGTCTTCCTTCCTGCCCCTGGCTCAGCTCCCGCGTATGGCTCCTTCCCCTTAGGGGGTGGTTTCTCGGCCCTTCTCTTCGCCCGATCTGTCGAGCGTAGAGGAGGGGGCGAGATACCCTGACGTGCAACTGTATTCAGGGTCTTCTGTTTGCTCGGGGTGGGGCTTGCCCCCCCCGCGTGAGGGGGTACCCCTCCTAATAACCCGACTGTTGCTTTCTCAGGTGCTCCTGCTGCGGCCGACGACCTCGGCCAGGTGTGGTTCTCGCTGGGGCTCCAGGGCATGCCGAGTGTCCAGGGGCTGCTTCATCATCTGGCGGGTGCTGTGCCGGTCACCCATGGAGCGGTGACCACTACCACCACCACTTTCTCGACCCCAGGGTACGCCGCCCCTCCTCACCTGGTCTACACTTCACACGTGATGATGGTGACTCCTACGGCTGCTGTGCAGGCCCCGATCGCTGCCGTGCCGAGGAGAGGTGTGCCTCCCCCTCCCGGGTTCTTCGCTCTCCCAGCCCCTGACTTTTGGTGCCCGAAGAGCTCGCCCCTGGACCTGCCGCCGTTACCCAGGATGTCGCTGGCTGCTGCCCCGTCTCCTGCCATACCTGACTTGCCTGCCGTACCTGCCGCTCCTGCTGTTCCTGCTGTTCTTGCCCTGCCTGAGGCAGCCCCTGCTGATGTCGTTCCAGCCCGTGGTGTTGCTGCCCCAGTCGCAGGTCCTTCTGGACGTGCAGCCGGGCCATGTTGCTTCGGCAATAGCTTCGGCTCCATCCTGGATGGAGGACCTGACGTCTGTCCTGAGGGAGATGACGAAGAAGAAGAAGAAGAGGAAGGTGTCGTCGTTGTCTTCTTCGTCGCCTGCTGCCGCCTCTTCCCCTTCAACTTCCAAGGCTTCCAAGCCGAAGAAGAAGAAGGTGCCTCCTCCCCCCCTAAGAAGGCTCCCTCGGGAACTTCTAAGGGCCCGTCTCACTCTGGTGGGACGGGGGGTTCTTCCGCTGGTCCTCCTGCTCCTTCGGGAGCGGGGCCCATCTCTCCTTCCGCAAGGAAGAAGAAGACGGGGACCAGGGGGGTACTGGCTAACACCGGTACTTCCTCGCCTGGTGTTAAAGGTCCTACCTCTACACCAGGTTCCGGCTCGGCCTCTCGTTTGCGAAAGGTACCGAGTCTACGGTCTCCTGCGGGCGACCGTGCAGCCAAGGCTCAGGCGTCCAAGTTCGCTCGGCACCAGGACAGAGGCACGGAGCGGAAGGCTGGCGAGAGCCGCTCAAGTGACTCGCCAGGCCAGCGATTGCTCTCGTAGCGACCAGCTGGCTACCAGCCGGGGCTGGTTCCTGCGGTTCGACGCGCCGTGAGGACAGGCATCGGTCCCACCGCGACAGTGGTCTCTGCAGGTCCCCTGACCGCCGCTCCCACCGTGACTGGACGGATAGGGGAACCAGCAGCGGCTCCTCTGACGCACGGGACCGGGGCCGCTGTTCTCGGTCCAGCCGCTCTCCCCAGGAGAGCCGCGCGACCAGGCCTGCAGCTCGATCGCCACCGTGGGTTGGCGATTGCCGGCAGCCCCCCATGCGCACCGGTTCTCCCAGTGAGCGAGGGGGGAGCATCAGGTCTTCCTCTCCTGTTCCTTCAACATCCTCGGGCTACACCGGGAAGGGCGAGGCGACCAGGAGTGATCGTGAGGGGCGCGCTCCTCACGGTCCGTCCCGCCACGACGCCCTACGAGCCAGGCACGGTCCTCGGACTGACCAGGTCGTACGCGCAAGTGGCAGGAGGAGACCGGGAGGGGTCTGTTGCTGTTCCTCCTTCTGAAGGAGGAGGGTCTCGGGAGGCGTTCTTGCTGGAGGGGCTTGACGGTCCTACTCCTCAAGACGCGGTCACTCCCGAGATCCAGAGGAATTTTGCAGAGGTTATTGTGCTGATTCGTCAGCACAACGACCTCGGGGAAGGATCGCCGCTCCCACCTTCTGAGCCCACGTCCCGGCTCGAGTCGTTCTGGGGGCCTAAGAAGGAACCCAGGGCGACGGTGGGTCTGCAGTGATCGGAGCTGGCCGACTCGGTGCTGGGCCAGGTGGACTCGCTCATCTCCGGACAAGAGGGTTCGTTACGGTCCGGCAGGTCGTCTAAGCTACTTCCCCCGCCTCTACTGCGACAGGAAGTTCTACAGGCCAACCGAGGATCCGATGCCGCCCAAACAGGTTAACCCGGAGCTAGCTAGGCTAACTCCGGAGGTGTCTCTGCAGCAGCTCCTGTCGGAGAACCTGTGGTTCTTTCAGCAAGAGGCACTTGCACTGGAATCCACCGCCATGGCGGCTTTCCAGGCAGTCTCCTGGCTGGACCTGTGGTCCCTCACAGTGTCCAAGGTCGCGGCCACCTCTGGGAATATCACTCCTGAAGGTGACCCGGCTTTCGGGAGACTTTGCCAGTCTGGGGGTAGGGCCATCTCCTACCTCGCCCACCAGACGGTAAACCTGTGGGCCAACCTGGTACTTAGGCGTAGGGACACAGTCCTCACCCGATTGTCCAGGGCGGCTGGGCGTGAGGCAGCATTGGGCCTTCGCAACGGACCAGTGTGGATTTCCTCCTCTCTCTTCCCAGGAGAGATGGTGGGCGCTGCGGTGGAATGACGGTGCACTGATGACAGTGACCGTCTGGTACACCATGCAGTATCGAAGGCTTCTGGGCAGCCTTGATCAACTACAGCCAAACCCAAGAGCTTGGTTAGCGCTTCCTCGGCTGCTAAGACGGTTGCTTCGTCTAAGCCCCGAGGAAAAACTCTGCCTTCGACTTCTGCCAGGGGAGGTCGCTATCAGCCCCCCTCCCAGCCCTCCTTTCCACAAGGAGAAGCAGGGAAGAAGTCGAAGAGAGGCGGGAAACGCTAGGGACGGCGTTCCCCCCCACCTGCTGCCGGAAGGTGGGGGGGGTGCCTGGTGAGCCATTGGGCAACATGGCAGCGCTACGGTGCGGAGACCTGGATAGTAGACATCCTTCGGGAGGGATATCTACTACCCTTCGAGTCTCGGCCACCCCTCACCTCCATCCCAGTCCATCTTCAAACCTACGTTCCTGGAACATCAAAAGACGTAGCCCTCCGACAGGAAGTCAAGACCATGCTGAGCAAGGGAGCTGTGGAGATCGTCAGGTATCGGTCACCGGGCTTCTACAGCCACCTTTTCCTGGTGGAGAAGTCTTCGGGGGGCTGGCGCCCGGTGATAGATCTCTCTCCCCTGAACCGATTCTTTCGCCAGTCTCGGTTCACGATGGAGACGGCAGGTTCCGTGCTCGACTCTATTAGGGAGAACGATTTCATGCTTTCAGTGGATTTGAAGGACGCATATTTCCAGATACCCGTCCATCAATCCTCCAGGAAGTACCTCCGCTTCATCCTCGACAGGACGGTGTACCAATTCAGGGCACTTTGCTTCGGTCTCTCAACTGCCCCACAGGTGTTCACGCGAGTGTTCACTCTGGTGTCTGCTTGGGCCCTCATGTCTGGGATACGTCTTCTGAGGTATCTCGACGACTGGTTAGTCCTGGCGAGCTCCCGCTCGCAGTTGTTACGGGACAGGGATCGACTTCTCGAGTTCAGCCGCAATCTGGAGATTGTGGTGAACTTCGAGAAGTCCGACCTCGAACCGAAGCAGAGGATGAAGTACCTGGGTATGCTGATCGACACGGTAGCAAGGTGAGTCTTCCCCGCAGACTCGCGGATCAGCAGATTCAGGGAGGCAGCCGACCAGTTCCTGTCTCGGCAGGAACAGTCAGCTCAGCAGTGGCAGGTCGTGATCGTCCACCTGTCATCACTCGAGAAGTTAGTCCCTCACGGACATCTTCACCTGCAGTCTCTTCAGTGGAGACTAAAGGAGAGTTGGTCACAGGCAGAGGACCCACCGTACTTCCCCGTGTCCGAATCTCAGGATGATCCTGGTGGCTCCCAAATGGCCCAGGCCATTTGGTATCTGGACCTGCTGGCTCTGCTTGCAGAAGCACCGAGAGAGATTCTCCCTTGGCACAACCTTCTCGTCCAGCCACACGTAGAACGGTACCACCGGACAGTCCAGTCTCTACATCTTCACGGCTGGCTGTTATCCACCATCTCTTGCGAATGAGAGGCTTTTCTCACAGAGCAGCAACAGAGATGGCTGGACACGTCAGACAGTCCTCTGCAGCTGTGTACCAGGGAAAGTGGGCCGTCTTCTGTGGTTGGTGTCGTAGACGGGGTCTATCTCCTCTCAGAGCCACTCTTCAGCAGGTAGCGGATTTCCTCATTTTTCTTCGCCAAGACAAGCTCCTCTCCGTCCCCACAGTCAAAGGATATAGAGCTGCCCTGGCCCTGGTCCTGAAACTGAGGGAGTGGATATCTCAGATTCATTCGAGATCTCCTTGCTTATGAGGAGCTTTGAGAGGTCTTGCCCACCCAGGGAACTCAGGCCCCCGGGGTGGGATGTGACTCTCGTCCTTAGGAGCCTGACTTGAAGACCCTTCGAGCCACTCCGAGAGTCGTCAGACAGGGATCTGACCCTTAAGACCCTCTTCTTGCTGGCCCTGGCATCGGCGAAGAGAGTAGGGGAACTTCATGGTCTTTCCTTCGACGTAAAACATACCAGGGGATGGGGATCTGTGATGCTTGATTTCGTCCCAAACTTTGTAGCTAAGATTCAGAATCCGTCGGTCCCTGACGATCGGTTCGAGTCTTTCACAATCCCCTCCCTAGTGGATTTCACCGACAACGATACGGATGAGATGCTGCTTTGTCCTGTGAGGGCGCTACGGCGCTATCTGAAGAGAACTCGGCACCTCAGGCCTGAGTGTCGATGACTCTTCGTTAGCACCGGGGTGACCAAGAAAGAAGTATCCAAGAACACTCTATCTTTCTGGCTGTGTGAGGTAATCAGGAGGGCGTATGAAGCTGATGGTAGCTTCGACATTTGTACCCTTCGTCCGAGAGCCCACGAAGTCAGAGGTATTGGTCCTTCCCTTGCGTTCCGTAAGAACTTCTCCGTGGCGCAGGTACTGAAGGCAGGGGTCTGGTCCAACCAGACCACCTTCACCTCCTTCTACCTTCGGGATATTGCCCACAGGTCCAGGACACTTTTTCCTTGGGACCCATGGTGGCTGCTCAACACGTTGTGTAGCTTACCCAGCACCCGAGCGGACAGAACAGTATCGAATCCTGGTGTGACTGCATGAATGGATGAGTGAATGAGAGTGTGACTGGCTTCTCTTCCCCATCTTTTTCTCCCCCTCTACCTGTGGGCAGAGGGACGCGGTCGTCACTTCGCTGGAGCAGGATAACATGCAGGTGAGCTACTCGACCGAGCCCCATCCTATCCCTTTCATTAGGGATAGGAGCAAATATCCACCACTTCCCCCTACAGGGGGGGGGGGGGGGGGGGGGGGGGGGGGGGGAAGTGGAAGCCAACAAGAGACAAACCCATGACTTTATATTGCCTCTTGCAATAGGAACAAGTTATTGCTTGTTAGTTTTAAGAGGTACGCTTGCCTCCTTCTTATTACTTGGGTCCATTGATCCTGCGGTACATACCCCGATCATTGGGCAGAGGCTAGGATCCCTCCCTCTGCTCTTACGACCAGGGAGGGATTCCAAGTTTGGGCAAACACTAGTCTGTTCTTAAGACTCAGATTCCTCCCTCCAAGAAGTGTGTCTTCCTATTGTAAAGGACCGAGGGTTTGTATTACGTATCGGAACAAATGGCAATTTGTCGAAAAATGCATTTTTCCTAACTATACAAACCTGAGGTCCTTTACACTTAGTCCCACCTCATGCCACCCCTCACTCTGCGTTTTTCCTGGGCCTAAAGCAAAAGTGATTCTTCACCTCCCAGTCGCCCGGCGCGCGCACTGTGGGACAGGCAGTTAACTACCGAACTCCCTTGTTCGAAGCTTACAACCGTTCCAGCTGCTGCTAGTTACCTTCCTATTGTAAAGGACCTCAGGTTTGTATAGTTAGGAAAAATGCAATTTTTGACAAATTGCCACATTACAAGGTAAAAATGAATTTTTGTACATGCAACTTACCCGGCAGATATATACTTAGCTATAGACTCCGTCGTCCATAGCTAAGTATATATCTGCCAGGTAAGTATGTACAAAACTTTATTGTATCTTAACAATATCATTTCAGTTCAAACCATGACCCTGGGAATAAGAATTTTCATACTTTCACTAATATAGCAACAAAATGTTGTTTTATTGTGCTGATTACAACTGCAATCTTGAGTAAGATCAATAAACCTTACATATATATGCTAACATTGTTCAAATGAGTGCTGAGAAGGCTGGGAAACATGGTGGCTTCGCTGCGCTTACGAACGGCACCTCACACTGGTTCCACCATATTGGATTTCAAAACTACCATGAAAAAATATTTTACGAAGACGTCACATGCTTATTTTAGTTCGTATGATGCTTTCATATATCAAATAATGTTGACGATACTTCAATCTTTTGAATGGTATGCTTAAAGATGTAATTGTATTCTTGTTTCACCAATTAAATATCAAGTGAATAAGGCTGATCCACCCGATGACAATGGATCCACTGTGGTGTTTCCCCTTAATTTCCGGTTAAACACAAGTCACAAAATAAAGCCATAATTTCCAGTTAAACACAAGTCAATTAAAGTCTAACCATGCGCAATGCACACTTTCCTCCATGACGCTTTTGAAATTTTACTTATGGGGGAAACATCACCTTGGATCTATCGTCATTGGATGGATCAGCCATATTCACTCGATATTTAATTGGTGAAACAAGAATACAATTACATCTTTAAGCATACCATTCAAAAGATTTTCCTCAACATATTGTGATATATGAAAGCGCCATACAAACTAGAATAAGCATGTGAAGTCTTTGTAAAATATGTTTTCAAAGCAGTTTTTAAATCCAATATGGTGGCACCCTCATGAGGTGGCTGCAAAACTAGATTAGCTATACTATGTTACAATCTGCACTCCAAATGTGTTAAATGTAGGGGTCAGTGCTGTAGCAAGGAATTAACTTGTGCTGAATGCCGTAGTTTAGATGAACAAGATTGGAAGACTTTTCAAGCTCATTTGGATAAAATGGACAAAGATAAGAAAAGGAAAGCAGTTCTTAGAGCGGGTAGTAAAGCTAGAGTAGAGACAACTCCTGTGCCTTTAGAGGCGAACAAACCGTCACTATCTTCTCCACTTTTATCTAATATTTCACCTATTGATAGTCCTCCAACTTCAGTACCAATTACTCCAGTCCAGGTATCCCATGTTTCCGATCCCAACACCATTTCCATGTTAGAGTCCAAAATGGACAAGAAATTTGAGTTCTTGGCAAAATCCGTTATGGATTTAGGGATGTCGTTTTGTGTCTTTGTAGAGAAGTCAAGTGAAAAAGCCAGTGTTGGGCCAAGTGTCAGTGTCGTGTCCGAGGAGGCGGCTGTCCATTCCCCCGTTTCTCCTAGAGGAAGGTCACTGTCCCACTCCCCAGCACCCGGGAGAAGACATACCGGAGGTCGAAGGGAGACTGGGGGGTTTTGCCCACGGTCAGTCACTGACTCCGTCGATGTAGTCAACTCGCGAGTGCCTAAGAAACGCCACTGGAAATGCATAGATATCAGTGACGTGCAGTTGTCTGACTAAGAAGTGCAGTCGCCTGTGTTGAGGCAACAGGTGTTGAGTGAATTAGTGTAACGTCCATTGGAGAGACATGCTCCATGTGCGAGAGGAGCACTGGAGTCCACAACCTTCCTGCAGTTTTGCTGCGGACCAGATTTTCTGGGAAGGTCATCAGTCCTCTTCGGATAGTGTAACTTCGGACGAAGTTAGACGCTCACGTGGGGCCCAGCGCTCGCGCACTGGCGATGCTGACTCGCCTCATTGTGTGTCGATAGGAGTTTCGACTTGTTTGCCTCATACGTCTCATGTTTTTTCGACTCCCAGTTGATCGTTTTCGAAGAGGAGCCGTACGACAGCCACGACTTTGACTCAACCAAGGATGATTCGAAGACCAAAACTTTGTTAGAGGATTCCGCTTTGGTCCCTTTAAACATCAACATCAAGAATTAATGGTCTTTTTGAAGAAGACAACGAACCAGACAGAAGAAGAAGACAAGGTGTCTTCCGTCCTGTCGGAAGAGAAAACTCAAGCCCAGGAATCGAAACCCTCTCCAGCTTATTCTAGTCTGTTAAGGTTCCTTTTACAGACATATCTGGATTTTTTTGGGCCAGCTTTGCCGCCTTCTCCTCCGTCGATGTTCGTGAAGGATAGGAGATCAGTGCCTTCGGGTTTACCGAAACCAGTTCTCTCTCAGTCCTTGAAGAAAGCACTGAAGGAAGTAGAAGAGTGGCTTGCTAAGAAGAGGGAGTCAGGCAAGGCTTCGTTCACCTTGGGAGTATCTACCTCCTCCCAAGGAGACTTCCCCGGCCTTGTGGACTCTCACAGAAGAGCAACGTTCTCGGCTGCGAAAGTGTTGTTCTTTTCGCCCAAGTTATATCACCTGGTGAAGAACTTGTACGAAGTGATCGAAGTCTTCAGTTTTCTGGATTGGAGAATTGCAGCGTTAGCCAGAAGAATAGAAGATTGCCAGTCTCTTGATGAAGAATTTTCTGCAGACTGGCTCAATGTTTTGTCCTGTGCTGACAGGGCAGTGAGAGACGGTTCAGGGGAATTGGCCGCTCTATTTACTATGGGAGTACTCAAGAAGAGAGAACGGTGGTGCTCCTTCACATCTTGAGGAGTAACCACGAACCAAAAATCGGCTTTGTTGTCCTCCCCCTTGAGTAAGTCTCATCTGTTTCCAGAAGAAACTATTCAACATATACTGTCGGACCTTGGGAAAAAGTCTACTAATGATCTTCTTTCTCAGTCAGCGAGAAGGCCTAAGGGACCTCCAGCGACGGGAGCTAAAGCTTCCCCTCTACAAAAGCACCCCTTTCGAGGAGGCAAGTCGAGGTGGCAGCAGAGAACAAGGGCTAACCTACGAACTACTTCCAAGTCTACCAAGAAACCTCCCTTTAAAACAACAGAGAAATGAACGAAAGATCCTTCACACACCCGTGGGGGTGAGGCTCCACGACTACTGGGAGGAACGGAGTCGAAGAGGAGCAGAACAGTGGGTAACAGGTGCTTTGAGAGGGATATGTGATTCCATTTACGCAGGATCCACCACTGTCCAATACACCTGTCTGTTTGACAGCATACTCGACAGGGTCAACAAAAGCTATGGCTTTAGCCAAAGAAGTAGAAGAACTCATCAGCAAAGAAGCCATAGAGGAGATATCAGACAAGAACTCCCCAGGATTCTACAACAGGCTCTTCGTAGTCCCCAAGGCATCAGGGGGATGGAGACCTGTGTTGGACGTAAGCGCTCTGAACCTCTTCGTCCGGAAGACGAAATTCCGAATGGAAATCAGTCGATCGGTGATGCCGGCCATCCAACTGGCCAACTGGATGGTGTCTCTTAACATGAAGGATGCATACTTCCATGTCCCCATCCATCAGAACTCCAGGAAGTTCCTGAGATTCGTCTTCAAGAAGAGAGTCTTCCAGTTCAGAACCCTCTGCTTCGAACTGTCAACCCCCCTCGAGTATTTACTCGGATTCTCGCTCCTCTAGGAAAATGGCTCCATTTGATGGGGATCAACACAGCTTTTTACTTAGACGACTGGCTCCAGAGAGCCAGATCCAGTCATCAGTGTGTGAAGGACTTAGAGAAGACACTTATTTTGACACAGCAATTGGGTATTCTAATAAACACAGAGAAGTTGATTCCAACTCAGAGGATTCTCTATTTAGGGATGATATTAGACTAGTTTTTTTGGCTTTTCTCTCCCCAATTCGTCCAAGATTCGTCTAAGAAAAAATGAACGTTGTTGCAGACGAACTGAGTCGTGTGAATCAGGTTTTACCGACAGAATGAACTTTGAACGAGAGATTGTGTCTGTCAGGACCTCTGGAAGTTTTGGGGAAGGTCATCAATAGACCTGTTTGCCACATCAACGAATAATCGCCTCCCTATTTTTTTTTCTCCAATTCCAGAACCACTAGCATGGAGAACAGATACAATGCTGCAAGAATGGACAGGACTAGACGTTTACGCTTTTCCTCCCTTTGGGATGATAAGAGAGGTATTAAACAAGCTTCAATCACACCAGAATGTGACAATGACCCTAGTAGCTCCGTTCTGGCCCTGGAAAGAGTGGTTCCTGGACCTTCTCAGTCTGCTAGTGGATTTTCCCAGACTACTTCCACAAAATCCATCGCATCTCAGACAACCCCATTTCAATAGCTATCACCAAGGATTGTCCGCTCTGGCCCTGACAGGATTCAGACTGTCAGGAACCTTGTCAGAGCAAAAGGTTTTTCACGAAGGGTGTCAGAAGCTATTGCTAGCTGCAGGAGAAGCTCTTCTGCCAAGCTCTACCAGTCCAAGTGGAGAGTCTTTAGGTTATGGTGCAAACGACATAATATCTCTTCTTTTGAAACATCTATAACAGAAATTGCGGAACTCCAAGAAGTTGGCCACTTCAACTATTAAAGGATATAGGGCCATGCTTACATCAGTATTTAAGCATAGAGGCCTCGACATCTTGTCAAATCAGGACATCAGTGACCTGATCAGATCCTTTAGTTCCTCCAAAATATTCAAGCCCGAAGAAGTGGAATGGAATTTGGATGTAGTTTTAAGGTGGCTCTCCGGTCCCCAATTCTAACCGTTGAATTCGGCAACCTTAAGAGATGTAACCAGGAAGGCACTATTCCCAGTCGCCTTAGCCACAGCGGGAAGAGTAAGCGAGTTGCAGGTGATGAGTAAGGAAGTGGGTTTCGCCCAGGGCAATGTAGTTTGTTCATATGTAACAGACTTCCTTGCTTAGAACGAGGATCCTTCGAATTCTTTGGCCCGTTCTTTCAGGATAAAGAACTTAACGGACTTAGTCTGGGCGGAAGACGAGGAACGTACATTGTATCCGGTCAGAGCCATCAGACACTACCTGACTAGGACAGAATCTTTGAGAGGAGAGTTGACCCGACTCTGTTGCTTGGTGAAAGACCTGTCTCGGCCTCTTTCAAAGAATGCATTGTCGTTTTTCCTGAGGAGCTTGATACAAGAAGCGCATGCCCAAACTCAGGAAGAAACTCTTAGTGTGCTAAAAGTGATTCGTGCAGTAGCAACATCTTTGGCTTTCAGACAAAATATGTCTCTATCCCCCATTATGCAAACGACATTCTGGAGGTTGAAATCGGTGTTTGCATCGCACTATTTGAAGGAGGTAGAAACTACTTTCAAAAACTGTTTTAGATTGGGACCATTGTCAGTAGCGGGAATGGTGTTGGGAGAGGAAGTGTAGGGGGACCCTGTTATTTCCCCTCTACTATCTCCTTGCCTTGGATTTGAGGTTGTTGAGTTTTTGGGAAGTCTGAGGGTACATGTACCCGAAGTACCCGCCAGTTCTTATATCTGGTTAAGGGTATCATATGGTTTTTAGTGTAGGTGATGGTGTTGTGTGGTCTTATTTGGTCTTTCGCCCAGGGCAAGGCCAAATTATTGATGTTTTGTCATCATCGGTGTACTTCCATGGTTGCAAAATCCCACCATTAGTAGGGACAACCCTTGCCATTACTGCCACGTCTCCTACATGTGATGAGAGCGCCAACCAGAGGCAGTATCTACCTGTAGCTACTCTCTCACAAGGTAAAGGTACTTCAAACATTATATATAATGTGAGCACATGATTATTGTTTTTGTTCATAAAGCTGTCCATATACTCACCTTCCGGGTAATATGGATTCAGCTAATGTAATTGTTTGGTAAGTCACTTCTGTGAAAATGATATTTTAATGATAAAATAAGGTTTCACATATACTTACCAAACAATTACATAATCAAAGCCCTCCCTCCTCCCCACAAATGAATGTTGCTGCTCAACGAATTGACAATAGTTAGCTCAGCAGTACCGGGTATTCCCAAAAGTGGGCGGGACCTGTATCACCTACACAAATGATGGCACCGCCGCCAGGTAATTTGAATTTTCGACTGCCAGGTAAGAAAGCTTACAGCTAATGTAATTGTTTGGTAATTATATGTGAAACCCTATTTTATCATTAAAATATCATTTTCAAGTTCACACTGAATTTAAAAGAAGTTAACAGGCCTTTATATACAAAAACAAAAGAGGGTGCAGGGTGGAGATTTAGATTCCTTGTTGACGTGCCTTCGATAAAGTCTCCAACAGGTTCCTTTTTTGGTGATCTTTAACCTTGTAGATTATCGAGGAATTATCCCAGTTAATAGCATGGGTATGATCTACAATGACATTGTAGATCATACCCATCCATCAGTCTTCCCATAGGTACCTTCATTTTGTCCTCGGGGAGACTGTACCAGTTCAGAGCACTCTGTTTTGGGTGCTTGACCACTCCCCAGGTGTTCACGAGAGTGTTCACCCTAGTGTCAGCTTGAGCACATCCGCACAGGATACATTAGTTGAGGTATTTCGATGATTGGCTTGTCCTGGCAAGCTCTCGCTCACAGTTGCTACAGGACAGAGATCGCCTCTTTGATTTTCATCATGATCTATGGGTCATAGTAAATCACGAGAAGTCTGCTCTCGAGCCCAAGCAGAGGAAAGTACCTTGGCATGCTGGTAGATACAGTAGCAGCAATGGTCTACCCCATGGACTCTTGTATCAGTAGGTTCAGGAAGGCAGCACAACAGTTCCTGTCTCGGCAGGAACAGCCAGCTCAGCATTGGCAAGTCGTGATCGGTCACCTGTCGTCCTTGGAGAAGCTGGTCCTCCTGAGGTGGGAGAGGTTTTAGATTGGTGGCTAGGCATCAATAGGAGTAGATTTTGTTACTCCCCCTTCAGACATGATTCTGTTCTCAGATGCATGGACATAGGGATGGGGCGCACACCTAGAGGAGTTGCTGTCTGTAGGAGTGTGGAATCATCACGAAAGGTACCTTCACATCAACATCCTGGAACTCAAGGTGGCCTTCCTAACCTTCTAAGAGTTTCAGGATTGAGTGATGGGACACTGGTACTGATGAGTGACAATACCACAGTGGTGGCATATGTCAACAAGCAGAGGGTTCTTGCATCCCTCTCTCTCCACCAGTTGACAATGCAGGTGTGTGTGGTAGAGTTGTCAGTCAAGTACATTCCAGGTAAGAGGAATGTAGTGGCTGACATGTTCAGCTGCTAGATTCAAGTGATAGGGACCGAGTGGTTCCTACACTCAGACATAACAGTCTGTTCAACCTGTGGGGGCAACCAGCCATAGACTTGTTTGCCACCTGGTACAACAGGAAGTTACAGACTTTCTGCTCCATTGTACCGGACCCATGGGCCACTGCAGAGGACACATTCCAACACCCTTGGGACAACCTCGAAGTGTATGCCTTTCTTCCATTTTGTCTGATTTGCAAGGTGATCAGCCGAGTGCTGACCACCTCAAAATCTTGGAATGATTCTGACCAGCTAGGGGCATGACTTTCTGTGTCAACCACACATAGAACAGTACCATCAGGCAGTGGTGCCTTCCCTAGTGTCTTCACGGATGGAGGTTACCCACCATTTCTTGTGAGCAAAAGGCTTTTCTCGCTGAGCAGCAACAGAGATGGGTGGATACCTCAGACAGTCCTCTGCAGCGGTGTATGTACCAGGGAAAGTGGCCTGTCTTCTGTGGTTGATGTCATGGACAGGGTCTCTCTCAGGTTAGAGCCACTCTTCAACAGGTCATGGACTTCCTCAACTTCCTTCACTGAGAGAGGCTTCTCTCTGTTTCAGCTGTAAAAGGCTATCGGGCTACATTGGTCCCATTCTTGAAGGTGAAGTTCATAGATATCTCTTCCTCCCTAGAGATATCTTTGCTTATGGGAAGTTTCGAAAGGTCTTGCCCACCCAGGGATCTCAGGCCTCCTGCATGGGATGTGACTCTCGTGTTGAAGAGCCTGAATCGTGCACCATATGAGCCCTTACAAGAGTCGTCAGACTGGGATCTGACCCTCAAGACCATTTTCCTGCTTGCCCTGGATTTGGTAAAGAGAGTTGGTGAACTGAATAGGTTTTTTCTTCGATGTAAAACACTCAAGAGGATGGGGATCGATTACGCTCAATTTTGTCCCAGACTTCATAGCAAAGACTCAGAACCTGTCTGTCCCTGATGCTAGTTTTGAGTCCTTCATGTTCCCCTCCCTGAGTGACTTGTTGGTTATGACCCAAACAAGATGCTGCTTTATCCTGTTAGAGTGCTACAGTGCTATCTGAAGAAGACTCGACATCTCCGCCCTGGATGCCAATAACTCTTCGTGACACCAGCACCCTTTGTCCAAGACCTCACAAAGTCAGTGGTATTGGCATTTCCCTCAGATTCTGTAAGAACCTGTCGGTTCACCTTACTTTGCACTTCCTTTGTGATATTGCCTACAGGTCCTTGGGCACTTTTTCTTTGGGACCAGTGGTGGCTGCTCAATAAATTGCGTAGTATACCAAGCTCCTTTAACAGGTCAAGGTTGCATCTCACCTTTGTTGTAAGGTATGAATGGGAGTGACTGGTTCTCCTTGGTCTCCTTCATACTATTCTCTTCCTTCGGACAGAGAGTACATGGACTGTTACATGCTGGGCTTGGCGGCAGATGCAGGTAAGACACTCCTTAGAGCTACCAATCTATTTGCTTTGACTAGATTATAGAAGTATATATCTTCTCCTTTCCCTAGTAAGGGGGGGAAGGAGGCCTTGACATAAGACAAACTAATGATTGCAATATCCTTATTGTCTCTGACACAATGGTTCTTTTCTCTTTTTATATGGAGGTCTCATCCTCCTCCACATGAGATAACCCAATAGTCTGACTTTTGATCTTGCAGTTCAAAACTCCGATCAAACTGTCAGAGGCTGGATTTCAATCCTCGCTCTTACGATCAGAAAGGAAATCTCAGGTGTGCTGAGCTCCAGTCAGTTCATAGAGGTTCACTCAGATTCCTTCCACCAACCAGTGAGTCTTCCTGTTGTAAAGAACTGAGGGTTTGTGTATCGTCTTGGAACAAATCACAGTTTTTGAAAGTAAATTGTTTTTTTCCAAACTATACAAACCTGAGGTCCTTTACACTAATGCCTACCTCATCCCACCCCTCAATCTGTTACCAGAGCTAAAGTAAATCAAATTGGAATGTTTACATCCGGTGGGGAGGGACTCCCGAATATCGAACCGGTAGCTAACTACTGAACCACCTTGTTTGAAAGTTTAGCGGCTGTATCCAGGTTTTGCCTGAAGTAATTCCTATTGTAAAGAACCTCAGGTTTGTATAGTTAGGAAAAATACAATTTACGTACTTTAAAAAATTTCAATATTATATGGAGACCCTTTGCATCATGTGGCATTGGATGCATTAGTGTTTAGCATTTCTTTGAGATGCACTTATATTCCATCATGATTATTTCTGAGATATAATTCCAAACTATAGATCTTTTAATATCATCTCAATAAGCCCTGTGGAAGTACCAGAATAGTGTTTTCAGTTTGTGAAAGAAGTGGATGGGAGATATAATATACTCATCAGCCTCATCTACTGTATATACAGGCAGTCCCCGCTTTATGAATGGGGTTCCATTCTTGAGACACGTCGCAAGCTGAAAATCGCCACAAAGCGGAACATCATTAAAAATCATAAGAAAACCTTACTTTTAACGCTTTGGGTGCATTGAAAAATTATGTGAACTGCATTTTTATTTCATTTTTCATAAAAAGAAACTAAAATATTGATTTTATGCCTTATTAGAGTCATGTTTCTTCCATCGGATCGCCTTCATACTAAGCAACCATTTACCAGAAGTTGTTCCGACACGAGATACAAACCTTTCGGTCCTTTTACAATAGGAAGGTTACTAGCGGCAGCTGGATAGGTCGTAAGCTTTCGAACAAGGGGTTTGGTAGTTAACTGCTTGTCCGACAGTGCGCGCGCCGCGCGACTGGGAGGTGAAGAATCACTTTTGCTTTCGGCCTGCTGGCGTGTAGACATGTGTATCATCGCTCTCTGCCCGCTTCATTGTCGTTGCTTTCGCATGGTTGTGTTTTTCTTTTTCTGTGTATCTAGTGAAAGTGAATTGTAAGTACAGTGGGGCATCGCTTATTTCACGGATCAGTATTCCACGGATCCAGTTAATCACGGGTTTTTTTTCTTGGACCGTTTCTCATGTTACATCACTGGTATGAATCACTGCATCACGGGTTGTTGTGTTGCGTATGCGATGGTTTTCGGTATAGGCTACCTCGGGCCGTGGTCCGATAACTACCAACATTCATTTAAAGACTCATATAATGATATTAACTGACAATAAAGGTAATAAAACCATTCTCACCTAATAATATTATTGTCCTATCTTCGAAATAAAGAGCCTATTCAAGGTTTATGTATGACGTTCATTGGTAGGCTAAGCGTAGTTGCAGTGCGATAACCACCAAGTACACAAACATTCATTATGATATTAACTGACAATAAAGGTAATAAAACCATTCTTACCATATTATTATAGTCATATCTTCATAATAAATAGCCTATTCAAAGAATAATTCCACATCATTTCACTCAACTTATCGTCGGAGTGGCCAGCCACAAAATGTAAGCATATGCCTTTACGTATGAAAATGGTTTATGTATACGGTTTGCGTTCAAAGCGACATTTTTTGTTTGATAAACTTTTAGGAAATTTTAATAGTAGTGGTAGTATAATTACAGTAGTAATAACATTAAGGCTAAAATTAATTCGAACTTCATTATTATTTTGGCAGTATTCGTATATAACTTCTCTGAACAATGAAGTCATACAAACGCTATTTTGTCATAGATTATCGTAAGTATTGCTGTTTGTTATTGGCGACGAAGCGTAAACGAAATACTAAAGCATTTTTTACCTTATATATTATCGTCATATCTTCATATAAAAAGGCTATTCGTGGAGTAATTCCATATCAGTGAAATCAATTTTATCTATGCGAGGCCAGCCAGCTGACAAAATGTACGTACGTATATGAAAAATCAAATTATGGTAGCGTTCACAGCAAGATTATCTTTCGAAATTTTTTATAGTACTATTCATGCTACGTAGTAATAATGTTTGGAATATACGTAACATTAATTTTCAATACAAATATCATCGTTATTTTGGTAGTGAATAATAGTTTAGAATTATCATACATACACTGCATTGTTATGGGTTTGTGCCAGTGATAAAAACAACCAAAATAACGTTCTCCTTTAAGTCGTCATACTTCATAATAAAAAGGCTATTCGTGGAGTAATTCATATCAGTGAAATCAATTTTATCTATGCGAGGCCAGCCAGCTGACAAAATGTAAGTACGTATATGAAATCAAATTATGGTAGCGTTCACAGCAAGATTATCTTTCGAAATATTTATATAGTACTATTCATGCTACGTAGTAATAATGTTTTGGAATATATTTAACATTAATTTTCAATACAAAATATCATCGTTATTTTGGTAGTGATAATAGTTTAGAATTATCATACATACACTGCATTGTTATGGTTTATGGCAGTGATAAAACAACCAAAATAACGGTCTCCTTTAAGTCAAACGCGTTTAGGAAAAACATGACATAGAATCGACTTTGCGACTTCGTTCACTTTGATATTTTTAACGATACAATAACTATCATTTGTACTACTAAAACCATCTTCACATAAGTAATTTTTCGTAAGATATGTGTTGTTGCAAAAGCTAGCTTATACATAAAAGGCTTTTATAATTTAAGTCATCTTAGATGTACATATGTACCCAACTCATGTGGGGAAATTTACTACTGTTTTCTTCTCGGATATTGAAATACTTTTAGCATCATTCAAACACTTTAATAATATAATGCATAAATACTAGGCTATACATATTTACATCGATACAAATATACATACAGTTATAATACATACTTTTATTATACAGTTACAGTTATATACACATACTTTTATCAAAAGTATACAAAGTTAATCATATAGTAGTGATCAGACGACAGCTGTGCACATGACTACGTACGTACTACTTGGAAGATAAAACAAACAAAAATTTTGTTGTTGTTAGTCGCCGGGATAGATTAACATTTTTCCAGAGATTAAAGAGCTTAATTTGTTTTGAAGGTATGTCAACCGCGTTAGTAAATAGGTATCATCTTCTAAGGAAATTTTTTTTTTCTCTCTCTTTTTTGTGGAAGAATCTTCAAGCCATTTTGCATTCAAAGTAATGAGAAGGAATCATTATATTCTTCATGAAATCAGTAAAATACTTCACTAATAATAAAAACTAAAAACTACGTACTGTATGCAAAACACATACATCATCGTTAGCTTCGTGTGTGTAAACGTTCATTCTAAGAAATTACAGAGTAGTATAACTAACACCTGATTGGTTGGTTGGTAGCCATGGAGATCTGTTATCCAATGACTGCCCTCTGCTTCTGTTCTATTTATAGCATATGCCATGGATGGCACTAGGTTTGAACGTTACCAGTTCGTGATTTTCTGACTGCTGACGGCAACAATTACTCAATAATTTTCTTTATATAATAATTCCTTCGTGAAAAACAATAATATAATAACGCGGTTGACATACCTTCAAAAACAAAATTCAGCTCTTTAATCTCTGGAAAAATGTTTAATCTATCCCGGCCACTAACAACAACAAAATTTTTGTTTGTTTTATCTTCCAAGTAGTACGTACGTAGTCCATGCACAGCTGTCGCCTGATCACTACTCATATGACTAACTTGTATATAAAAGTATGTGTATATAACTGTTAACTTGTATATAAAAGTATGTGTATATAACTGTATGTAGTATTTGTATACGATGTAAATATGTATAGCCTAGTATTTATGCATTATATTATTTAAAGTGTTTGAATGATGCTAAAGTATTTCAATATCCGAGGAAACAGTAGTAAATTTCACCACATGAGTTTTGGGTACATATGTACATCTAAGATGACTTAAATTATAAAAGCCTTTTATGTATAAGCTAGCTTTTGCAACAACACATATCTTACGAAAAATTACTTATTGAAGATGGTTTTAGTAGTACAAATGATAGTTATTGTATCGTTAAAATATCAAAGTGAACGAAGTCGCAAAGTCGATTCTATGTCATGTTTTAACTTTAACGTATAGTGGTATGAAAAACACCAGTGTGTCGTAGAGATGCGTCATCAATATAGTGGTATGAAAATACCACATGGTGTTGTAGCGATACGTAATCACAAAGTACAAATCCTTTTCCCGGACCATCCTCAGAATTTTACGACTCTTCAACTTCAAGATCGATATGGTGAAATATATTATATAGTCATACTTATTGTTAAAATTCACAAGTTGAACTGCAAAACATTATTATATTTTGACTGTTATGTACATATATTTTTTTGTGTTTTACGGAATGTTTGTTTTGAAAATAATACCTATTAGTGAACATATGGTATTAATTGTCCCACTATTTATTATAGGTGATCTTAATTATCTCCACATTCATTTAACAGTATTATATTAATATTTATTTAAATAAACTGTAATTAATAATAACAATAATGAAAAACATAAAGGGAAAAAATGTTTTTTGCTGCAGTAGTGTGTTTGTTGATTATGCATCTGACCTCACATTTCCGAAATCTGAAAAATTCCAAAAAACCGAAACATCGGAATGTGTGTGTACTGCACATTTTTTTAAAACACGCACACAATGTCTACACATTTACTGATACCCGTGGTGAAAGACTCAAAATTACAGTGCGTACGTATTTATTCCTGAGAGAGAGAGAGAGAGAGAGAGAGAGAGAGAGAGAGAGAGAGAGAGAGAGAGAGAGGAGAGAGAGAGAGAGATAATGATTAAGGACTCCAAGGCGTGTTATTTTTACAATTATTTATTATCATGGGATTTTTTTTTAAACTTGAGATTTTTCATATTCAATTCTCGAGATTAATAAGAAAATTACCTAACTTGACTAGCATCACACACATCTGAATGACTCGGCCATTAGCAGGCTAAACCACCAACCTTATGAAACTTGCATGATACATGAGATACATGACAAAACACAAAACCACTGTTTATTGGTGAAAATTTGGGGTCGCACGATATGGGAGATTGCACGTTATTCGAGTATATACGGTATGTGATTTTTTTTGAGCCTTTTATGGAACAAAATCTAGCAAGAAATTGCCATTCCCAGTTGGCAACACTGGCATACTCTCGTTTGTCCAAGGTTTGGTTTGTTATTGTTATGAAATGTGGTGTGCGGCGCGTTCTTTAAATTGTACCCATATAAACGAGTTATTATGTGGCATCCAAAAGCCCTGATTCTTTTACTCTTATGGGAGGAAAGACGCCTAAAGGTCAGATGAAGGTTTTTACGTGGATTATACTATTACGTGTTGTGACGAAGGGAAGAGATGTTTCGCTGCATACTGTTGGTAGCATTATCGTTATTATATTACTGGATTGCACTGCAAAATCGTCGCCATCTTTATCAACATAGATTGTTGGTGAGTACCCATATGATTTACATAATTTTGATAGTTCTCTTACCACTCATCCTCTCTTTCCTTGTAAAAAAAAAAAGAGGCCCACCATGCGATGTAGGCTTCCAGCTGTAATCCCTAGGCTAGTAGGCTATATGTACAAGTAGTACATATACTACATTTATTTTTTAAGGCTAATTTTGTACAATAACTTTAAAACTGTCTTGAATTTAGTTTTAGGTGATAGTTGAAAAACATATTTGGTGTTTGAACTAAAGTAGGCAGTTATAAACATTGGAATAGTGGTCTTGGTGGGTTAACTTTAAAGTAGGGCAGTTTTAAAAGCAATTTTTTGAGAGGGGGGTATCAGGTAACACGGGTATTTACTTATCACGGGGGGTTCTGGGGCCCTATCCCCCGTGGATAACGAGGCCCCACTGTACATCATTCATCTTTATTTCCATTGAATTCAATTGTGAATTAAAGGATCTTGGTTTCACCACGCCCTCCGATTACCCGAGTGCCGGGACTGAAGGGCGTAAGTGCGGGAATTCATAATTTCCCAGAAATGATCCTCGTATTGTGTATGCTCGGTGCCGAGGGCGGGAGAGCGCTCGCTCCGAGCCGTATATTTTGGTTGGAAATGTGTAAATGAAAATCGTAAGTAAGTACCCTTTTCATTTATATTTGTTTGACCTGTGTGCTCGTTGCCGAGCGAATGCGCTCGGCACGAAAACTTATTCTGTATGGAAGTGGAATCGCAAGTACAGTATTCTTTTTCATTTTCATATTTTGTTGGGATTGCATTATTTACTTGGATCAATGTTTCCGCTCTTACCCGGGAATTGATCCTTCCCGCTTTTATTTTCTGGGCTCAGCTCGTGTCGGCCTATGAAAGTAATCCTTAATATCATCTTTCTAGGTAAAATATCCTAAAATTACCAGAGAAAAAACAAAATTAAGAAAAAGTCAGTAAGACTGACTCGCTCACTCTTAAAAAGAAGTGTCGGTATGAAATAGGGCGAGTGTGGAACACTA